>NW_022631066.1:3645179-3649647 GCF_010015895.1 Lontra canadensis
TATATATATATGTATATATATACATATCTATCTATCTATCTATCTAGTATCTAGTACCTGTAGAATAAAACAAAAGTCTGTTGTCCTCAGTATTTTCACATAACAGCAGCTATTTCAGTACTGGCTCATCTATTTCTCTGAACTAATCATCTGAGGCAAACCACAAAAAACTCAAGTAAAGTATTTTATGATGTAACCTCTAACCCTACTATAATGGGAAACTGTATTTTTTTTCTTTATGGGTAATATATCTTCTTATAATTTTCTTTATCCCTCAACCTAGGAACCAAATTTTTGGATTTCCTTTTCAATAATCATTTATGTAAGTAGATACTATGAAAGAAATATTTAAAACTAAATTTGGTTCATAGGTTGGTATTGCTTGGATTTATCCCCACTTTTAAAATTAAGTTTTATTTCCCTTCTGTTTGTGCACATTGTATTTAGTCTATTATATCCATTGTTGAGGTATATTTCTATAATGAGGTATAGAAATTGATGTATATTTCTATAATGTTAAGACTAAATGCATTTTCCTTAACTCAGATTCTTGACCTCTACAAAGTGTTTAAAATTCTGTATTGGCTCTGACACTAAAGTTTTAAAAACAGAAGGCAATTGACACCGAGATTTTACAACAAAAAGCAATTATTAGATTTCATTCATCTACTAAACCTCACCAGAAACTATAATCTTGTTTCTAAATAAATAATTTGGAGAATGTAAAAAGGACAATATCTTATGATCTGTACAAACTTTCAGATATATCCTCTTTTGCATAAAGGAATCCCTGAATAAAATTTTCATTTTCTTAGTTGGTACCCAAAGTTTCCTGCATTTTACATGAAAAGTTTATTATCAGCCATGTGTGTATTTATGCTAGTATGATAAAAATATTGAAGTACTTCTGAAACTAGTTTTATTAATCTCACAATAAGTGGCTGTTGTGTCTTTATACTAGATACAAATACACACACAGCACCTATATTATGGAGTACTATTAGAAATTTCATTAAAAAGTATTCATTTCAATTATGTTTTCAATTGATATTCTGATAATGGCTTTGGGGAAATTCCATTTAATGAAGCATGTTGATCTTACCAGGTGACTTTTTTTTAATTCACCACACCACCTAGCAAGTCTCTTGCACGTAGTAGGCCCACAATATTCATTTAATCTATGATTCTTGTGCTTAAAAGCTCATTGCAATCTGAGTCTTATTCTCCAAAGCAAGACTTTATTTTGTATGTTCGACCAAACTAAAATATTTAAGTAATGAATAACAGAAATTTTCAGATAAATTGGTCTCTTTAAAAAATCTTTAAGATTTTCAATAATTGAAATTAATATTGGTGAAGAGTCTTTATTTACTGGGTAGTTTAGAATTGTCTATATTTAAGTAGTCCTCAAATGTTAACCACCTTTTCATGTAAAAGTCATCATTTTCTTATAAAATAGACTCTAACCTAGAACCAATCACAATTAATATTATTGTGACATACACTTAAAAATTGGAAAGTTTAGGTAGGTAATTCTGAAATTTAAATTGTACAGGATCTAAATTTTAAAGTAGTTTTAAGAATCAAGCTCTAATATTTACTTTAAAAGGTTTGGCTTGGTTAATCTTGTGTTTGGCTTCGTAGCTACTCCTTCTGCTATAAAATTGATACATATTGGTTGTATTTACATTTTTGAGTAAAACACCATGTAATTACCAATAGAAAAATAATATATCTAAAAGATACCTTTAGATTTCCTACGCATTGCATAAACCTCAATAACATTTCAGAGATGGACTATTTTTTCCCATGATCCAACAATACTTAAGGGTGCTAAGTGTCTGACTTTTCAGAGAATCATCAATATAATGTAAGAAGTGTGAGGTCGTTCCCATTTTTTTACTGACACTGAAGATATGCATTTCTGTTACAATTAAAGTGTGATTAAAGTGACCCTTTTAGGTGTCTGTTTATAGAAGACAATAAGGTTATGTAGGTGAAAAGATTCTGGACATAGAAAAGAGGAAAATCAGTTTTTGCAATGGAAGAGAACTTGAAAGAAATGAAACAGATCTTGGACTTAAAAAGAGAAGAAGAAATTAAACTGAGTTGCTAAATACTATTTGCACCAAAGAAGACAACTTTTTAAGATTTAAATGTTTTCCTCTCTGAATGGAGCCACTGCTTAGCAAATCCAGAAACAAGCCCAAGAATATGTTAATTAACTGTATTGTGTCCCAGAAAGAATGAGGTTGACAAATTCATTTTTTTATTCCTTCAATTAATAAACTGTTTGCCTATCATATCTTAGATTTTTTTAAATCTGTAATATGTATATTTATCTCTCAAAATTATACAGTAACAGTGCCAAGGTCCAACATGGCCCCATAGGGTGAATCCTATGAAGCTTAACATTCTTGGCAAATTAAACACACAAGCCTCCGATCACTTTTTGTCAGTCTTACTTTACTGTGGCGCTTAAGAGCCAGAATGTAGGCAATTTTTATATGGCAGCCCTTTACTCCAATTAAAAAAAAAGCAGTGATCTTTGGTACAGGCACAAGTGGAAAATATAATGACATAATATTAAAGAAAGGTATTACGAAGACTGACCAGGAATGCTACTTATCCCTCTCCATCCCCACCCCCATTCATGCCCTTTTTCCTACCCATTTGTTGTTTTTCTCACAAGTATATCATGACTTGTAACACATTTTTTTAAATTTTCAATGAAACCAAAAAATGTCTGAAATACTAAAATATGTAAAAAGATTCACCTTCTACAATCAACTACATAGCGAATAAACTTCTAAAGCTATTCTAAATATTCAAAGACTTATAAATAAAAAATGTAAATTGAATCCAAGTAGTTAGGGAGGGGAACTATGGGAGGATGAGTGTGGAAGGAATGAACAGATTGAGAATACCTCATTTTCTCTGTTCAAACCTTTCTATGGTCATACTTCAAACGATTTCTTACATAAGAATTTCTCCTTATACCTCCAAATAACGGAATGATTTCCATGAGGAAATGCAAGTTTTAGGAAGAAGATCCGCAAAATGAAAGTGTTCAAAAGCAAAAAACACCTCTATAGCATTTCAAATGCAAAATCACAATCACCACTACCTTTAACTGACTCTTAAGGGTTCTTTTCAAACAGATGTTATTTATGAACATCATCTGTTAACTTCTTTCTTGTAATTCAAAACTCTTGTCAAATGATGTTTTCATGATGACGTGTAAATATAATATTCCATTAGAGATCAATTCTAATTGGTTTTTAAAAATCCACCTTGGGAAACAGTGCTGCATCATACACAGACCAGTAATGGGTATTTTAGAAGGAATTTCCGCAAAGTCTATTATAAATCTAAGTTAAAATTACCCTCTTGCCCTAGTAAGGTTTGGGCCAAAGGATTGAAATTATTTCTTCCTGAGTTTTCACGCACGATGACTTTGGTCTTGTCTTCAAGACTCGCGAGCACTTGTTGGAAATCTTCATTTTTTAGAACTGTGAAGTTTGCCAGAAATATTTTTTCCACTTGTCTCACAAAGGAAAACAGAGTTTCGTAGGTGGGTTGCAATTGTTTCCAAAACGTGGTTTAAAAGCAAATGACACGTTTTTCCCTTTTGAATTTCACTGTTATTTTGAAAACGCATCTCGGGTTAAGAAATGAAGCCTGTTTTTGTTAAGGGTAGCTCACCCCTGCTTTTAAATTTTACTTTGTATACAACAAAGAGCTGAATAATAACAAATAGAGACAGCGAAACATGCTTTTCCGAACTCCTTTGAACCCCGACATTCACTTTCGTATCCATATGTTAAAGATATTTAAAATGATAAAATCTGCTCTAACTTTCCGGATCCAGAAAAAAAAAATTGCCCACATTTGTCTCTATCTAGTTATCACTTTATAAACAGATCTGTGCTGCTCTCCCTCTTCTTTTAATGTGTGAGTCGCAGGCTCGCCCAGCTTCCTTCAATTTAGCGGCACATTGTAAAGCCTCCTTTCTACAGGGTCTTGAGTTGGAAACCCCTCGGTGGCCGAGTCTGATAATAAAACTTGCGGCGCCGACTCGACCCGGCCCGAGCGTTGGAGTTCGGGGAGGTGGGGGTAGGGGTCGAATTGGGCCGCAGGACCCCTCCCTCGCGAAGGATGCGCTCGGAGAACAGCGAACTGCAGCGAAAGGGCCGAACAATGGGGGCGGCCGGGAGAGAGGAGCCCGGCTCCCGCTTCCCTGGCGGCGCCGGCTGCGCGCCCGGCCCCCGCCCACCGCGGCCCTCCCCGCCCGCGTTTTCGCGCTCGCCTGGCCTGCCGCAGCCTTCCTCCCGAGCGGCGCAGCCCGCAGCCCGGCCCGGCGCCCGCCCTGCCGCCCAGCGCCCCGCCGCCTCCGCGCGCCTCCTTCCCCTTCCCAGGCTGGCCCTCCTCCTCCTCCTCCTCCTCCTCCTCCTCCTCCTCCTCCTCC
>NW_022631066.1:3649747-3785717 GCF_010015895.1 Lontra canadensis
CTCCTCCTCCTCCTCCTCCTCCTCCTCCTCCTCCTCCTCCTCCACCTCCTCCAGACTACGACACCGCGGCGCTTCCTTCGGCGACTCCGGCTTTGGCTGCGGCCGCCTTCCCGCTATTTCGATGATATATATTTAAAATTTCCTCCTTTATTTCCAGAAGTGGTCGAAATGTCTCACTTACACCTGAACTTTAACATGCTATTTCCCTCCGGAAAATATTCCTCAGGAAATCCAAAATCTAAAAGGAAATACAGCAAATTCAATAAAACCCTTTAACTCTAAATGCATTTCGTATTTTTGTTCAATTTTAACGTATTTATGTCGTCCAAACTGGCAAAAGAACTCTTCCCTCTCTTTTTATTTCCTCCTTTAAATATTGTTATTTTTAAACTCTCCATCAAATGCGTTTTGACGAGAGGGCAGAGAATATGTCCGGCAGCACGCAGCAAATCAGAGGTTTTATCTTCCGCCTCCTGGGACGGAAAAAGAGTGGAACGTGGACGAGGGAGCTTCTAGGGAAGAAAAGCAACACAATTCGCTGGGGACGAAGCCGGGCCAGGCGGGGGGGGGGGGGGGCGGGGGGCTCGGGCTTTGAGCTGAGTAGCCGGCCAGGGGAAGAGTGGAGGTTTTAAATAGCGGAGGCCGGGAGGGCGGTGGGCCCGCGCATGACGGTACTTTATGAGAAAGGATAGGGCAGCGGATGAGATTACTTTGCTTTCTCAACCCCCCCCCAAAAAAAAATAAAGTTAGAGGGAGGCGGAGAAAACAGCCATCCTTATTTCCTCCCCACGTTTCCGCGGAAGGACCGGGCTGCGGCGGGCAGGGAGAGGGCGCGGGACAGGCGGACCAATAGCAGTCAACAGGTCCAGGCCGCAGCAGGGCAACGGGGCCGGACCGCCCGGCCCCCCTCCCCTCGGGTCTCCTCCCCATCTTCCCCTTCCCTCCCCTCCCCCGCAGGCCCGGCCCGGCAGGGGAGGCCGGGCTCTGCACTCCCCGCCCCAAGCGGCCTCACTGCGGCCGAGCGGCCGGCGCTCTCGGGGTGGGGGTGGGGCGGGGGTTCCCAGCCGGAGAATCCTCCCCCGGGGCTGGCGGCAGGGGGGGTGGGGGGGGGAGACGGGGGGGAGGGGATGGAAATCGGGGAATGGAGGATTAGGAAGGACTCGAGCTCGGCACGAGCGCGGCTCGCGCGAGGGATCCTGGGTAAAAAGTGGCCGCGCGGCACCGGGAGAGCGCGGAGAGGAGCCGGGGTCAGAGGTCAGGGCCCTGGAGCCCCGCGAGCAGAGCCCCCCACGTGAACGCAGAGAGCAGGAGGAACCTTTTTGTTTTCGACCGCGCCAGCATGCTTCCCTGTTGACCGAGCTGCTTTTCCCGGGCCGCTGGAGAGAGTAGCTCCATCCCGGATCTCCTAACCCCACCCCCCCTTCCACCACCAACACACTATCCAACTCTACCCTTCCTCTCAACTCACTTCCCAGCCCCCCGTACCGGGCTTGCAATAACGCAGTAAATTTGCTTTAACAACAAGTGGGGGTGGCTGCATTTACTCCTCCCTCTCCTCCCTCCTCCCCCTCCTCTTGCTGCGGCTCTTGACACTACTACAAACCAGGACTATAAACATAAACATGTGTCACTGTAACTGGGCAGGTAATATACGGATTTGGGGTGGGCTGGAGGGGGGCTTGGTCGCCGCTTGGGGGGCAGTAAAAAAATGTGTGTTTCACGTGCTCGACCGCTTTGGGGGCTCCCCCCACACACCAATCCATTTATATAATGCCGTCGGCACTCGGTCACTTACTCATTCAACCACAGAGACCCACAAAGGCAGACTTGCCGATAACCACCGTACCCCCAAAGCAAATACATTTAAATACGAATCTCTCGCCTTTCCGGGCCACCGCTGCCACTTCTATTAGCAAACAGTAGCGTCAATACTTGAATCCCCTTTCCTTTTTACAAATTCTTTTCCACATAGCAATAGAGAACATTTTTTCGAGCAGAACAGTACACCACCCCCTTGCCATGGACAGTACCTAAAGATTTTGTACGCAGATCCTTTCAAAGAGCAAGAAAGGCTATTTAAATAACCGAGTTCGAAATCTGTAATGTAAAGGTTATTTCCTGGGCTTTGCCTTACATGCATTTAGCAACTTCTGCTGTAAGTTACTGCTACTGGCGCTGTGGAGATTCGCCACAGCAAGCCTTTCTTATTATTATTTAGTCTATATTTACACTGCCGCTCAACTTTTTTTCTCATCCTTAGTTCAACAAGCCTAGCAACAACTACCTAAGGTAGAGTAAGGCGAATCCCCTCGCAAGCTAAAAAGCTTGGAACCGAGGAAGATACAGAAAATGTTCAGATGGAGAAGTGGTTCCCTTTGTTCTTTCATTGTTTCTCTACGAACTGGTGGATACAAGGACAAACACTTACCTTCTCTTCTTTTTGCTCCAAAAACCAGGCGTTCCCATCAGCCTTAAAATATACAATCCACCTTGAAAGTAACTACGAATGTCGGGAGAGTTTGTATTCCATTCTTTTTCGCTCTCTGCCCTCTTTTAGCGTAGGATTAAGTTGCCGAGCACGTTGCTGCAAGCTGTAGCCCCCCGCCTTAGTGAATCGGTCACGTTTAGGACCCTCTAGGTCCATCCTAATTCTGCCAGTAGAATTGAGGGTATTGGAGCTCTAAACTTTCAAAAGGAAAGGGGCCTGCAACTACCCAGAAAACTTAAGGATACCCTGAAATTTTTTACCGCTGTATTTTTGTACCACATCACCAAACAGGATTTGCCAGGAAATATTAGATATTTCTTGGAGTAAAGTTTTTTCTGTTTGTTTTGTTTTGTTTTGTTTTTGGGGTTTTTTGTGGGTTTTTTTTGTTTTTTTTTTTTTTTTTTAGTTTATGCTTAGCAACATGATGGAGTTAAAAGGCAGATCTGTAAGGGCATTTATTGAACCAGTACGTTTTCCACGATGTTTGTTATGTCCTGTGTTTTTCAAAAACACAAACAAAACACACCACTGGAACTGAAAAAGGAAGGAAATAGAAGTTTGAATTATAACGTTGTGGAATGACATAAAGAGAGACGTTTATTTGAAATTTGTTACTGTCAAAATTGGCCTCAAAAGCGAAAAGTAAGCTTTTCAAAGTTGAAAGACTTTTCATTCTATGATTCCAAAATTTAAAAACAAAAACAAAAACAACTTTTCCGGTTAGGGGGTGATATTTGTCGGTGTTTCGTGCCCAGCCCAGTGGGCATTGCTGCCCAAACCTTGTTTAAATCTGATTATGATGTGATTTGTTGAAGTCATGAATATGAAATGATCCTTGTGTATCTATAAATGCGAACTTGGGATTTTTTGATCTCCCGCTTTTTTTGTGTGCGCCCAGTAGCTGCCGCAGTGGAAGACAGTGATTGGCTCCAGTGCTCCTAGAAGGATTTGGGCTGAAGCCAGGGGAACAGAACCAGAGGATTCCCTTTCCAGAGACCATCAGGCCCCACATGTCTTATGTTTCCCTTCTCCCCTCATGGGTGCTGAGACTTTCTGTCTGGCTTCAGCAGCCTATAGGTAGGCCTCAACACTCGGTATCATCACTTCAGTTTCTATACATTTGACCCTTGCGGAAAATAAACAAAAATTTGGGCCCCACAAATACATTGGAGGTCTTGATATTTGTGTATTATTTAATATATCAACGTTGAACTCTACTTTCTCAGGTTTGTTTTTTTTTTTCTACATTCAGGATCAATTGTGAGAAGCCCTGGTGTCTCATAGGAAAATATTGCAACAAAACAAGATAATTGGGGGGAAAGGCTGTTGCAGTAGGAAAAGTGGCTTTTCGTTGATAGCGTTTAATTGGAAATAAAAGATTCTTTAGCTGTAAACATTCTTTATTTATTCAGCACACATAAGCAGGCATTGTTTTATCACCATCATAATTATGGTGTCCTTTAAACTGGCTGATAGCAGGAAAGATAAGAGAATGTGCCTCTAGATTCAGATCAGTTTTCACTCCTCTCTTTCTTTCCCTTCCTCCCTCCCTCCCGTCTCTCTATACACTTCCCCCCACCCCCATTCCTTCCTTGGTCACTAGGGTCCCCCACAGCCCTTGAGATGAGGAGTGCAGGAAGATTGTGGCCTAACCATTTCTTACATCATAAAAGAGATTTGTACCACACTCTAATTTAATGCAATGTATAACCTTCTTGTCTCCTGTGTTTACAACTGCTTTTTAGCTTGCAATATATGTTATCTAAAGAGTTGTCTATTGCTCACCTGTATAAAATCTTGTCCACTAGGTTTTGTTGCTTTACCTTTGTCTGATTTAGAAAGTACACTCTTAGGGCTTTTTCAGAACAAAGCCTCACAAAAACCCCTTTACCTCCAAGGATTTGCAAATTTATAAAGCCTGCATTGAATTCAAGATGGGTCAAGGGGCAAAAAAAGGGTAGAAGGTCACTGCATTTTGATTATGGGTCAGTAGACAACATGGCATATACTCTGTGTCCCAAACTTCTGTTAAAAACAGGATTTTAAAATGCTTCAGAACAGAAGGATGGGCCCTTTTGGAGACTTGCCTTGATTTGTTTGGATGAGACAAAAAGAAAAAAATTAAACAAAATATACTAATTGTAATTTAAGCTGTTCCTTAATTTAGCATTCCCTCCTCCATTCTCATTTCCCCTCCCAAAAAGCAGAGAACATGTGAAATTAGATAAATTTAGGTGAGGAACTGTTGATTATCACAAGATTTTATTGTCCTATATCCTAAATTAATTCAGCCGTGTGAGACTTTATATTATTATTTTAGATTGTGTTATATGTAAGTGTTATAATTACTTTTGGCTAACAGTACAAGGGGCTTCTTTTATTCTTCTAACCAGTATACTTACATTGTTGAGGCCTTTGTGATGTCCCTTAGTCTTTTCTCTCTGAATTCTCTTTGAACAAAATGTGCCCAGCAATCAGTAAAACAAATGTATATGGTGAAGAGTTAGGTGGTGGTGATGGTGATGTGGGGAGATGATCCTCATTTAAATTATATGTGTATGGGTGAACGCTTGGAAGGAAAAGGATTATTTTAATGCTCTTCAATACTTTAATTATATGACAGTTGTAGTGTAGAAATGCAAAAGTACTCTTAGGTTTTCCTTCAGGTTTTCAAAAGAACTTTCCCCATTAGTAAACTACTCCTGCAAATTGCTACTGCATTTCCCAGCTAACCATTTAAAAGACTGTAAATGCCGTGTGCATTACTTTGCTCCAGAGGAAAGAGGTCAGACTGAATTGCAATGGTATTTAAACATAAAATACAGAGAAAATAAATCAAAATAGAACATCCAAAGATAAATTTAGCACATTGATACAGGATAAGTAAAGACAAATATGTTCATACCTTCATAGCCCATCACTTTAAAAACTGAAAGTACTGATTTTTTTACAAGAAAAACAGAAGTAAGTGGACATTAAGAATATACTTCTATCTGTATTTGCCACAGTGGATTTTCCTATAGCAAGCAGCTTTGTTTCCGAAGCTAAAATACTTATGATAGTGAGTAGATTGTGCATTCCTCACTGAGTAAATAATTACATGCAATTAACAAACTCAATGCTTATCATATATATGCCTAAATTCTCAATAAGTAATTCTCTATACTCTCAGAGACAGATATACACATAAATGTTAATTTGGGCATATCTGCCCACATATGTATACACATTTGAGAAACATAGAAGTTGATATATCTTGTCTTAAAAAAGAATTTGAATAAAGTCCATCATCTGAATTGGGTTCATCTTTGATTGTTGAGGCAGCTGACATGGTCAACAAATTTATCAAAGAAACCCCCTGGCTTTTGAAGAATAGTACTTTATACATCTGGATCTGCACATCCAGGCAAAGTAAGTAAATTATTGCATAACTTTAAGCATAATTGATAACAGACACCTTTAATTTTTCATCCCCATTCTTTTGGCCAGCTTTCACATTAATAATCTAAGCCATAAATGTTGGTAGCTATTGATCGAAATCCCCTGTGTGCATGCAAATCCATCTTAAAGTCCCCTGCCTTTCATGTGTGAGCGCTCAGGGGCCTCTGCTAGATCTTTTTATCGGGATCGACCCCCAATGTGCCTGGAGAAGACCCCGGATATGCAACGTGTGCTGATGGCCACAAGAAAGCTGTCTGTCACATTCTGTGTGTGTGTATGTGTGTGCATGCGTGCGAATGCGCTCACTCACGCCTTTACACATACACACACACACACAATAATGGGGAAGTTAAAGGAACAAAAGAATGTATTAGACAAGAAGAAAGATATGTAATAAGAGTATTAAAAATGTGTAAGTGTAAAGGTGTCTGAGTGTACATGTAAAGATACTTGCATAAATTGTATATATAGACACATTTCCCAAGTCCTCTGGTCTTTATTTTTCTCTATTTGACCCAATAGATAGGACCTTCAATTAAAAAAAAAAAATACATAATATTCTACTGGTTTTAAGAACCACCTATGTTTCCAGTATTTTAAAGGTGGAAAGAGAGGAAGGAAGAGCAAAAAAGGGTAATTTTGAAAAGGTTACTAAATCATGTTGCCATGTGGAGGAGTAGGAGTGTGTGAGTGTGAGTGTGTGTGTGTGTGTGTGTGTGTAAATCTAAGTAGGAATGGAGAACAACTAGAACTACCTGGCCAAAAAAAAAAAAAAAAAAGAAAAGAAAAGAAAGAAAGAAAGAAAAGAAAAGAAGAAGGAAAAAAAAGGACGTTCTAGCCAACCTTTTGTAATGTCTTCTCAAAGGCTTTTTCTGAGTTTACTGTTTCTTGGCTGTTGGACTCTTTGGTCGAAATCTCAAAGCTGGAGGAGGGGAATTGGACGGGGGTGGGGTGGGAGGAAGAGAGCTTCAGTATATAAGTGCATCAGGAGGAATTTTAAAACGACATTATTGTCGCTGGCAGTGGAAGACTCTGGTCATTCTACTTTAAAAAACAAACAGCAGCATCTGCTTTTTCTGGAAACTTTGCTTTCTGCTTAAACCTTTTGCATTTTGCCTCCTGTGAAAGTGAAAGAGAAAAAAACGCGGTGTGATAGATCCAGATGCAAAAGAAAGCCAACTCGGTGGATGGTATTAGCTGTGACGAGGCATTGTTCATTGCTGCCTCTCGGTTACGTTTAAAGCCTGAAATATCACGAGATCCATTCAATGATCCTTCTCTCATTCAAGGGACAAAAATGTAATTTGCTGTAGCTCTGATTTCTTGGATGGAAATGCTAGCCTTAGATTTCAAAGGCAAGAACGAGACATCGTGGTTTGTACACACATTGATTAAGTTGAAGAGCGGCGATTACATCTGTGCTGAGTGCAACAGTAGTCCAGGGCTGACTTTTCAAATCCCAACCTCTGAGTTACAGACTCTCTTAAATAGACTTCCTTAATTTCCGGATGCACTTCTTGAAATTCCCAATTCTCTTCAAAATTCCTGGGAAATTACTAGGGAGATGAGGGTGGGGGTGGGGAACTATGGCTGAGATTTCATGCAAACTACCTTTTTGTATGTCTGATTCCTCTGTTTTTATCTTTTTTTTTTTTTTTCTTTTGAGACATACCTGCTTGTGCTAGCCAGACCAGAGCAGGGGAAACTGGAACTTTTGAATGGGAAGGAAGAAATTATTGTACAATTCTTTTCTTGCAGGCTCAGAAATATCCGTTTATTCTTTTAACCACACGGATGTGTCTATTTTTGGAGGAACAAGGAAATATATAAATGCCTGGGTTGCATTTATGCTGTAGTTGCAAACACTGAACTGTTAAGAAGATTTTGCCAAATTTTGCAAAGGAGCCAACAAGCCACCTTGGGATCCTGGTAATGCAGCTGGGAAGACCATTGCTCTCATTTGGCAATATTTTGGATATCCTTGGAAATGACACCAAAATATGCTTTAACTTGACTAAGAAGAGGTTAAACAACATTGATATTCATCCAAAGTGATTTTTTTCTAAAGCAGATGCTTGGCTTTCATGGAAAAAATGAGAGTTGTGGAAGATTCATTTAAACTACCAACCGAAAGCATCATAGACCACTGAAATAGTCTGAGTCGTACATCAGCACTTTCTTTTCATCGTTATTACGTAAAACCTCTGGAAGCACCTTGGGCGTTTTACATTTTCTTTTCTTTGCTGGGGAAACAATCTGTTCCATGGAATTCTGACCTGTCGTGAACAGGACCCTGGCAAAGACTGTGCTGGGGACTCTAGGACGATCCCGCCTCCAATCCAGCCTGGTTAATTGTGAAAAGTGTACACATTTCTGGCTTATCTATGCTTTGTTATGGGTCTGACGTGAAACTACCTCCTCCCCACCCCACCCCCCAGCAGAGAACCAAAATCCAGTTGAATTGTTACAGTGTTTCGGAGCTGGAGCCTTGAACTGCTTCCTTGGTCAAATAACTTTGTTTCTGGTCGTAAAAGGCATTTCAAGGGAAAAAAAAAAAAAAAGGAAAATCGAGAGAAATCCAAAACGTAAGTCTACTGGGGTGGTTCACTGCGCGGGTTTAACTTTGGAGCTCCCAGCCGGTCTCCTTCTCCACTCCCATAAGGGAAATACCAGGCTATTCTGCACATTTTCGCTTAAGCTCCATTTTCCAAAGGAAAAGGGGGTGGGGTATGTCTATTTCGGCTTGATAATGTTTTTAAAATGCTTTTCTTTGAAATGATAATAGCTGCAGCGGTAAAATGCAAATAAAGAAAAAATAGGCAATATTCCTTTAAAGGCGAGTATACTGGGATTTTTTTTTTTTTTTTTTTTTTTTTTAAGCGTACACACACTGGTTCAGATGAAGTCTGTGAGTCAGGCTGTTTCTGAGCTCCGATAGTTTAATGGAAAGATTTATATACCGACTGTATTATTTACTTTGGGAGGGGAGGTGGCAGTATAAGGGTATGCTAATTAGTGGGAGATTTTGGGGGGAAGGGGTGGAATATCAATTTTTATTGCATCACCTGTCAGGAGTGTCCAATCAGCGCTGGCTTTAGGGGAATTAATTGATGAAGGTGTCTCCGGACGAGCTCACTTCACTCTGTCATTTTATTTGTAGCTAAAGCAGCGGCGGGAATAGCAGCTGCATTTCTTTTCTCTTTCTCCCTTCACATTCCATTATCATAGTGCTCCAATGGAGAAGGAAGGAATAGAGGGGCCCAGGTACTGATCTGCATCGGGGACTTAGACCAATACACTGGCAGATCAGAAACCGGATGGTTTTTTCCCTCTTTTTAAAAAAATACGAAAACCAAAAAAAAAAGCAAGAATCAAGTCAGTGTAATTTCATGTTTTGTTTTGTTTTTGTTTTTGTTTTTTCCAATAATTTCGCCTAGAGTTTGGCACTCCCTTCGCCGGGAATAACAGTCTTTGTTATTTTATTAGCAGGATGCCTTGAGACACACGCAGCATCTGGTGGAGGATTAACATACATACATGTGTATGTATGCGTCACGTATATATTTACTGCAAATGGTGGGGATCATTTAGTGCCCGAGATGGGAGACCTGAAGTCAGGTTTTGAAGAGGTGGATGGCGTGAGGCTCGGCTACCTCATCATTAAAGGAAAGCAAATGTTTGCCCTCTCCCAAGTCTTCACGGATCTGCTGAAAAACATCCCGAGGACGACCGTGCACAAGCGCATGGATCATTTGAAAGTGAAAAAGCACCACTGCGATCTGGAGGAGTTGCGGAAACTCAAGGCAATCAACAGCATCGCCTTCCACGCCGCCAAATGCACGCTCATCTCTCGGGAAGACGTGGAAGCGCTCTACACCTCCTGCAAAACCGAGCGCGTCCTCAAGACCAAGCGCAGGAGGGTCGGCCGGGCCCTGGCCACAAAGGCGCCGCCACCAGAGCGCGCCGCCGCCGCCGCCAGCCCCCGCCCGGGTTTTTGGAAGGACAAGCACCAACTTTGGCGGGGCCTGAGCGGAGCCGCGCGGCCCCTGCCAATCAGCGCGCAGTCCCCGCGCCCGGGCGCCGCCGCCGCGCGCCCGGCCGCCCATCTACCTCAGATTTTTAGCAAATACCCGGCCTCACACTATCCGGAAATCGTGCGTTCGCCTTGCAAACCCCCTCTAAACTATGAAACTGCCCCGCTCCAGGGAAACTACGTTGCTTTCCACTCGGACCCTACTTATTTTCGGAGCCTGCTGTGCAGCAAGCACCCGGCTGCCGCCGCCGCTGCCGCCGCCGCTGCCGCCGCCGCCGCCGCCGCCGCCGCCTACTACCAGGCGTCGGCGGCCGGGCCCGAGCCCAAGGCGGCGGCGGGCGCGGGAGGCCCGGTGAGCCTGACCTACCGGTGCAAGCGCAAGCGCGGGGGCGCCAAGGACTGCCTGCTCGCGCCCCACGCCGGCACCCGCCGCCTGCTCCTGCTGCCCAGGTCCTACAAAGCCAAGGCGGCGGCGGCGGCGGCGGCAGCGGCGGCGGCGGCGGCCGCCGGGGCCACTTGCCTGGAGAGGTTTCATCTGGTTAACGGCTTCTGCACGCCTCCCCACCACCACCACCACCACCACCATCACCACCACCACCACCACCACCGGGCCCAGCAGCCGCCGCCGAACCACCACCCCCCACATCACCACCGGCCTCAGCCCCATCTCGGCAGCTTTCCCGAGAGCTGTAGCAGCGACTCGGAGTCCAGCTCCTACTCGGACCATGCAGCCAACGACTCAGATTTTGGCTCCAGTTTGTCCAGCTCCAGCAACTCGGTGTCCTCGGAGGAGGAGGAGGAGGGAGAAGAGGAAGAGGAGGAGGAAGAGGAGGAGGAAGAGGAGGAGGAGGGGGGCAGTGGGGCCTCGGATTCCAGCGAAGTCAGCTCGGAGGAGGAGGACTCGTCCACGGAGTCGGACTCCAGCTCCGGCTCCAGCCAAGTGTCCGTGCAGAGTATCCGTTTCAGACGCACCAGCTTCTGCAAGCCTCCCAGCGTGCAGGCGCAGGCCAACTTCTTGTACCATCTGGCCTCCGCCGCCGCTGCAACCAAACCCGCTGCTTTCGAGGATGCCGGCAGACTTCCCGACCTCAAGAGTAGTGTCAAAGCGGAGTCGCCGGAGGAGTGGAATCTGCAGAGCTGGGTCCCCAAAGCGTCTCCGGTGTACTGCCCCGCCAGCCTGGGGAGTTGTTTCACAGAGATAAGGAACGATAGGGTATCTGAGATTACATTCCCACACTCTGAAATTTCCAGTACTGTAAAGAGAACTGACCTGACAATTAACTGCCTGGCGGAGGGGGCCTCTTCACCTAGCCCAAAGACAAACAATACATTTCCACAACAAAGAATACTCCGAGAGGCGAGGAAATGCCTACAAGCAAGTCCTACTACACACTGTGCAGATAACAACACAATAGCTGCTAGGTTTTTAAATAATGATTCTTCGCGAGCAGCGGCAAATTCAGAAAAAGATTCCAAAATCCCTCATTGTGCTGAATTTGCTACGGATTTGTCCTCTTCACACACTGATTCTGAGGTGGATGCAGCAGCAGCAACTAAAACTGAGACTCCCTGCACTAACACAGGAGACAAGACCTTGCCATTTCTGCACAATATTAAAATCAAAGTAGAAGACAGTAGTGCTAATGAAGACTATGAACCTGACCTTATTACAAATAAGCTTAAGTGCGAGTGCAATGATACAAAGGGTGAGTTTTACAGTGTGACTGAAAGTAAGGAGGAGGACGCCTTGTTCACCACAGCCAAGGAAGAAGGTTTTGCATGCCCTGAAAAAGAAACTCCTTCCTTAAACCCACTGGCTCAGAGTCAGGGCCTTTCATGCACTTTAGGTTCTCCAAAACCTGAGGATGGGGAATATAAATTTGGTGCCAGGGTGAGAAAAAATTACCGGACACTAGTACTGGGAAAGCGACCTGTACTTCAGACACCTCCAGTCAAACCAAATTTGAAATCAGCTAGAAGTCCTCGTCCTACAGGTAAAACTGAGACACATGAAGGAACACTGGATGATTTTACAGTTATAAACAGACGCAAAAAGGTAGCCAGCAATGTAGCATCAGCAGTGAAAAGGCCATTTAATTTCATGGCAAATTTTCCTTGTCCACCATCACTCATTATTGGGAAGGATGGGGATTTGTGGCCGGCGTATTCCTTAAACACTACTAAGGATTCCCAACCTCCTCACAAGGCCCATCCTATATGGAAATGGCAGCTGGGCGGTTCTGCAATACCTCTTCCACCTAGTCACAAATTCAGGAAATTTAATTCATAAAAGTGTTTTGGAAGATATTTTCTTGAACCCTATTACCTTCCTTTTGTTGTAAACTGCACAGGATGGTTTGTACAAGTCCATTAATGTGTTACACCCCTTTTGGAGCCCTGGTTTATCGCATTTTGAAGACAGAAATCGGATTACTTTTTTCCCATTGCGGGTTTTTTTTTTTTTTTTTTGGAGTAGGGTGGGGGCGGGGTGGGAGAAGGGTTGGTTTACATTCCACAGACTACTTCAGGCTAAAGACTCAAGTAAAACTCAGTTATTAAGGTAGAGCTGGAACACTTTACTGTTTCAATGCTAATAATGCACCCGGTACCTCAATTCAACTGCTACAAATAAATGTCAAAAGGTTGAATAATAAATATTACAATGAGCCATTAAGTTTATGCACTAGATTTCAGACCTGAAAGTGTAACTGTTAATTCAGTGAAAGTTTGTTAGGTTACTTGGTTATACAGTGAGGTAGAAAGAAGTTTCTATGAGCCCAAAATGTTCTTTTCTGGAGCTCTTGTTTGTGGGGTATCTTTTCCTCCCCTCATTCCTTCTCCAAGAGTAGTTGCACTTAATTTCCTTCCTTCCTTCCTTCCTTCCTTCCTTCCTTCTTTCCTTCCTTCCTTCCTTCCTTCCTTCCTTTTTTTGAGCGGAAAGATTGGGGAGTCCTCCTTGAATGCTGGTAAAAGCTGCCTCAGATACACTGAGCAAAATAAATATGAAATTGCTTTTTTTTTTTTCCTTTGGCAAAGGGTGTGATTTTACTTTTACAACTCCTCCTTGCAACTGGAAAAGTCCTTTTTGTGTTCTCACCCAGAGGTTTTAAATAAGTTGACTCTTACTATTATCCTGCTTGCCTTGTGGTCTGACTCCTCAAGTTTGACTCCTCAAACTTGCAAAACAATTAAAGTAGTTCTCTTAATAGCAGGATATTTTATGGTCTGACTCTTCATAGTGACAAAGCAGTAAATACAACCAAGAAAAGTAAAATGGGTCAGAGTTGTAGAAATATCCCAAATGAAAAATTGCAGTTCTTTCAGGGCTCTTTGGTACCAGAACTCAGGCACTAGGATCTTATTATCTTTTACTTTTTCTGCATCTCTCTAAACTTCTGTTTTTAGACCATCCTGTGAATAAAGCAGGAGAGTTTCTACTGCAAGTGACAATCAGAGGTGACTATCTATATTTGCACTTAAAATCAAAGTAGTTCAACATGCAAATGGCTAGGGTCTAGCCCCTGGTAAGGGCCATGCTGGTGTACTATGTTGTGATGATGGAAGCAGTAAATCAAAATTATGGAAATTTGCACTGTTGAAAAGCATGCTTTAGCTTTATTTTCAATTAAAAACACTGTTTAAAATTCCTGGTTCCATACATTTCTACTTATTCCAGATTGAAGAACGGTTAACAGGAATGAATGGTTTTGTTGACACTTTCATTTGTAATGTTTTTGCCTGAAAGAAATGCATTTATTGGGTGTAGTGTTTTGTTGTAATACCAAGTGATGTGGCCAGTCAGGTTCCATGCAAAACACTGGATTTCTTTCTAAATAACAACAAAACTTTATAAACTTGTTACAAATCAAGTGCAAAAAGTTTCAGGTTTAAGGCAGTGAAGCAGAGATCAATTGCTATTTTAATGAAAGTTAAATCTGATCATTTTTGGTCCATCTCCCTTAGTCTGTCCAATTAATTATGTATTTCAGATCTTTGCCATGTTAAACCCAAGAAGTTGCATCTATAGATCATAAGTCATACAACAAAACAAAACATCAATGAGATGTTTACTGTGTGAATTTAGTCACTATTATTCATGGAAATTCAGTCTTTTTTTTTTTCTTTTCTGCCCTTAACCTTCTAATTCCTACTCCCTTTGAAAATTTTATTTTGTCTATAAACGTTTCAGATAGATCTGGATGGTCTCAGCTCTAATTGCTGTGTATGCTCTGTGGTTTTACTCTTACTCTAAAGGACAGAGGCTGAGAATACCTGCGTCCAAATACATTTGGATGGAGTAAACAGATGCTTTGAACTGCCTCCCTTCCTTTCCTTCTTGAATGTTACCAGATGTAGGTTCACTGGATCCTTTTTTATTGGGATGATAGATATAGTCAAAGCAAAAATTGGGGGATGTTATCCTTGAATTCATGTTTGTGTATAATTCCAAAGACCAGTACAAGTTACAGTTAAAGCCCCCAGAAAGCTGAACAATTGGCTTCTCAGTCTGGGTTCTTTCCTCTTTGGAAGGCCATCCAGAATTTGGGTGCAGTGATTTGTCCTGCAAAATCAATCTGTAAAAAAGTGTGACATGCACACACTGGCAGTCTGTAATTTCTGTTCTTTAATTACTGCTAAGTCAAGAGAGTTCAAAGTATGATGACTACTACATTTAGGCTAGTACTTTTCTTGCTGGCTATGGAATCACTGTTCCTCTATTATAAATTGAGAATATATTTGAAGCCTACAGATCTTGGGTGTGGGAGGACTGCTAGATGGAATAAGCACAATTTAAAACAAATATACCCTATGGAATTTCTGACATAAAATATCGGCTTCTAGCTTTGACACTTGGTCTCCAGCCCTCAGAGAATCAATAGTTTCAGTTTATAGGAGCTGGAGAATGAGCAGCATGGAGGCCGAGGCATTCCAGAGTGATACCATCAAAAGGAAAGAAATTAAATAGTCAACACAAATTTCACCCCACAGTACTACAACAAGCCAGCCAACCACAGCAAAACTTGAGTTGTGGCTTCTGTTAGGAGAGTGTACCAAATAGTATTCAGTAACTTACAAACACAAGGTATTCTTTCAATTTCTGGTAGTCCCTTAGCTGTTTTCCCATTCTGCTGAGGGAATTATTCTCAGTACAGTTTATTTCATTTTGGTTGTTTTATGATTAATGACAACATCCAGATTTTTCTAAGATGCTATAAATGTCCCATTTGTTGAAAAAGTTAAGCCCTATTGAGAGAAAAACAAAGTTACCTCATTGATAGATTGCATTTTTACATTGAAATGTTTTCAGGTGATTGAATTTTTTTTTTTTTTTAAAGGCACTACATGTTTCCAGAGTCACTTAGTCCTATGTCTAAAGCTCAACACTCACAAACAGAAGAAAAATACAGGAAAGGGCTCCTTCTCTGACTTTTTGGGGGAAACAAGCTTATTTTGGTCTCCTGTAAAAATAGTTTCCTGATAAGACTCTGAAATGAAGATTTAATTATTTTTTTAAAGAGATGTGTGTCTTCTGTCTTCCATAGTCAGGTTATCTGCCTTCTTAGAAAACGCAGCTTGCTCTTTTTTCAACTATTTACTTTTTAAAGTGGGTGTTCTTTTCTACTGGCTTACTTGATTACAGTGCAGTAATCTCAATAATGGTTGTTTATTTTAAAATCAACAACAAGGAGCCACCACTAAACAGCAATAACACAAACTAGATGGGCTGGTGTGGGGGGTTTTATCTTATCTGTGTCTGGGTGACTTTCAATGGTCTAGAAATTTTTCGAAGTTCCGGTCACAAGAATTGGAAGTTTCTGCTTGATATGAGAATGATAGTTTTGTTTGAATGCAGGAAAAGCTATAGACTAATTGCTAAAAGCATTTTTTTTCTTTCAGAGAAAACAAAAAAAAAAAATCCTCCATAGTAAAAAGCAAAAACAAAACCCTCACATTTAAAAAAATAAAGCATTCCTATCTACAAAAGATAGAAAATGTGGTGAGTTTTGCTTCACCTTGAAAATAACTTCCTGATGATAAAGGATGTGAAATGGGAGTTTCCTAGAGCCAAACTAGGGAGAAAAAAATTAAAGGCTCCCCATCAACTGACCTCAGGAAATTGACAAGGAGGAACAAGGCATCCACCTTAGGGAGTCCCCCTGGTCACCCAGGTCTTCCCCAGGACTTTCCCCTTCCCTCGAAGAAAGAACTATTTTTAATGCTAGCTTTGGTTTTGGTTTGCTCCCTAGGCCAAAGGGCATTTTTGCAAAGTAGCCTGGGGGGTAGGGACATAGGGCAGATGCAGGAGGTTGGGGGAGGGCTGCATTTTACCTGTTTGGCAGGCCCTCTTTTGAAAAAAAAAAAGAGGAGGGGGCTCAGCTATCATTCTTTGCCCATGCCCTAGGCCCCCGCTCTTCTCTCGCTCCTTTTCAAACTGTGGCGGCCTCACAAGCTCCTACTTTAAAAGGCCTGAGATGTTTTGCATGAAGCCCTCACAATAGGGGTTGAGGGAATTGACAGTTTCAAAAACAAGGCGTTCAGTCCTTTCCAGCTGCCGGGCCCGTTCTCTCGCACCAACTCCTCGTTCCTCTCTGCTGGTGGCGTCCTCCGGAGCGAGCTGCCTTTCCCCACCCCGCCAGCCTGCATTCCGGCCGGCCCCACCCCGCCCCCGGGCTGTGTTTGTAAACAGGGGTCAGTGTCCAGGGGCTGCTGGCGCGGGGCTTGGGACTGGCGGGCTGGGAGGGAAGGCAGGGAACCGCCGAGCCGGCGAAGGGCCCGCCCCGGGGAGGGGGGACGAAGAGGTTTTGGGGTCCCTTTCCCCCTCGTTTTCCACCTAGGTGCCAAACTCTGGCCGCCGTGATGACCCAGGGCAGCTCTTAGCTCTCTGGCCTGGGCCACCAGCACCAGAAAGATGTTTAAATGCCGCCATTTTGCATGGTGGCAAACAAATTTCTTTGTGACTTTCTTCCCCGCCCAGATATTGCTCTCCTCTGAATTTGTCACCTCCTGGCTCCCCGGGGCGTAAGAGTCCGTACCCCTGTGCGCACGGCCCCCAGCTCCTCTCCACGCAGCCTCATGTCCTAGTGGCCTCTAGGACAGGCCCCCCGGGAGCAGGGGCGACAGGGCGCGCGGCCGGTCCTCGGGGACTAGACCGCCTCCTCTCACTTTGCGTTCCTTTTGTGTGTTCTGAAGTCATCTCCCACCCCGGCACACGCACACACTGCCTAGCCATTTCCCACCTTCTCGCCCAGGCCTCATCTCTCTGTCCCGGGCAAATGGGGCCCAGCTTTTTTGCTTTGGGCGGAGGGCTGGCCAAGGTCTCCAAAATGCGTGTGTGAAACGCAAGTGGCAAAGAGATGAGGCTTCACACTGGGCCAGCCAGCATGGCTGTGAACGCCTTCTGGGAAGTGGCCCAAGACCTGCGGCCGGGAGTCTGGGGAGGGCTCGGGTGCGCAGGCGAGGGCCCTGCAGAACTCCCGACGAGGGGGAAAATGGGATGGGGGCAAGGCTTGCTTTCTTTGGCGCCGTGGTTCCTGTTCTTGGAACCTCCCAGCGCCTCTGAAAGTGGAATGATGACCTGGAAACGGGAAACGTGAGACAGTGACCTGGAAAACCACCCTTGGTTGGGGAGGTTGGAGTGCAGCAGTGCAAACAAAGCTGCTCCTAGAGGAAGAGGGGAAGCAGAGGTGCTCCGCAGATAGGTCACAGGAAAGTGCAACAAGCTTGTTTTCCCGGGTGTTTAAAATGCAGCCCCAGTTGTAAAGTGTGTGAAATTACGCACTGGTCTCTTAAAGAGTGCCTAATTTATAGTAAATAGCAAGGTCTTTGTAAATGGCTTTATTATGTTGTTTCTTGTTAATTGTTGAGAAAATCCCCATTGTTGAGTGTGAAAGGCTTTATGAGCTAACCTGGTCCTCGGCGCAATCAGAGGGCAGTAAATGGCCGCTCGGGCTCCGAGGCCCAGCGCGGAAGCGGACGCGGGCGGAGAGCGCCCGGGCGACCTCTGGAGATGGTGACTCGGCCTGGGAAGAAAGTGGCGAGGGTTTCCCGGCTTTAATTAATGAGAAGGCGTGTTTGGAACTCGCGGGCCCCCAAGAGCAGCTTGCTAAGTGGGACGAGGAGAATCGCGAGCGCCAGGGCGACCCAGGCGGCGAGGGCCGCGGGGAGGCGGAGCGGGGCCCGGCGCCCCTCTTCGGTCCCACAGCCTCGGCCACAGGCCGGTCTGCCGGGGCGCTGGCTCTCGCCGCGCTGGGGTGGAACAGGGTCTTGGGCATTGTCTCCAGTTCTGCAGCCGCATGGAGCGCGGGCTCAGGCCGGTTTGGCCAAGCCTGCCGAACGACCGAAGCGGCCGGGTCGGGGGACTGGAGGGGCTCCGGGCCGAGCAGCCCCCGAAGCGGAGCTCCAGCCCCCTGCCTGCGCCTGTCTTTTGTTTTAAAAGCTGTCTCTCTCCCTCTTTCTTCCCCATCTCTTTCTTCCTTTCTCTCTCACGCGCGATCTCTCTCTCTCTCTTTTTCCCTTTCTCTCTCTCTCTCTCTCACCTGAAATGGACTCAGAAGACTGGAGACATCGGAAGAAAGGCTTTTGGGGTGTGCGTGTGTGTGTGTATGTGTGTGTGTGTCAAGGAAAAGGATTTCTTCTTCAGTCTAGGATAAGATATTCTTATCTCCTTTTCCCATCTTCTCCAGTTCTCTTTCCAGTCAGTGGGGACCCAGGAAGGGTAAGGCAAAACCAGGCAGGCGCTGGGTTCGTTTGATTAACTTTGAGGCGAGGCCCCCGCCAGGTCCTGCAGGCCTGGAGAGGGCGGACGGAGAGCGCCTCCCCGGGCTCGGCCTCGCAGCCTTCCCAGGACTTAAGACCCGGTGGATCGGGGAAAAGCAGCAGCAGAGTCTCCGCAGTCTTTGAGCTGTGGCAGTGCAGCGAGAGGGAAGATAATTTCTTCGTGAGCCTACGTTGGGGGTGGGGGGAGGAGGAAGGGGGAAGCCTGGGTTAGGTGGACTGTACGTAAGGGTTTGGACATTAGCAAATGCAAATCACAAGGAAATGTTAATTCCGGTCAGAAAAACCTGTATCTTCCCCATCTTCCTGGCCTTCTAAGATGGCCCTCCGCTTGCGCACACTCGCTTTCTCACCAAATTAGCTATTACGTGAAATCCCCCTGGGTTTAAAGCACTTGTTTCGCGGATTCGCGTACAACCCATATTAACTATGCACTTTCTGCTATTCCTCTTGTGACTGTCCCTGCCTCTTCCTTCTTTGAGGCGCGTTTGATGCATTTTATTTTAGCCCAATCGATGCGTGCAAATACTGGGATAACACAACCCACACTTCTGAGATGGAGGCTGTTTTCAAAATTGAGTTTAGGGATCAATACTAAGTCGAAAAGCTCCAAATTGCACGAATTCACCAAATTCAAGCCTTGGGCTCCCAAGCCCCTTTCCTGACTGGTTGATGCACTGATGGGCAGTCACTGTGGTTCCACCGTTCCTGCTTCTCAAAACAGGATGTTTTCATCATGTGTATTTGGCTTCCCCTAAAGATCACTCCAGTTTGTTTGGAAAAACATGACCCCAAAATGTGTGGAGTTAAACCCTAGTCAATGGCTTCCATGCGGGGCTCCTCTCATACTTGCTCTGATGACTGCCATTCCTCACCACCCCACCCCCCTTTCTAGGACCTAGAAGCAGCACCTAAAATTGCCAGAGTGGGTGCACGGAGAACCTTTGCCCAGTTGCGTAAATGTTTTGCTGGTTGGGAGCAGCCCTCTCCTGGACCACTACTTGACTCTCACCACTTCTTCCCCCAGAGTGGAGCTGTTTGGCACAGCGAGCTCTCTATTCTTCAGCGGCTGCCGCCATGGCTGCCGGGCTGACTGGTGTCTAACTGGGGGAAGGGCAGTAGTTGTCCCCTTGCAAGGGACGGTAAGGCCAGAGAGGTGGAGGGAGAGAGATTTCAAAAAAAGAATTAGGAGAGGCTGCTGCCAGCAGATGTGTGTGTGTGTGTGTGTGTGTGTGTGTGTGTGTGGCTAGTCTGAAAAGAACATCTACAGGAGAAACAGGCCAAGTACTTAGGATGCTAGGGTATCCCTATTTCTTAGCTCCTGCTGTTGGGGTCCTCTTTTACTTGAGAGACTAGAGCAAGACAGAAGGAGGTGGAGAGAGAGAGTGGCAGGCAGCCTAAAGGCTCTCCAGTAACATCCGGTTATTCATCTAATCAGTGCCATCAATATGTCTGTGTTTGACCCTTTTGGATGGAAGAGGCTTAGCAGTCAATAGACTTAGACCCTAAAATATTGCCAGTCTAGCAGAGAGCAACTGCTCATAGGTCTGCAAGGGCCCTCCCTGGCCAGGATGCTCAGAAGGATACAGAGAGAAACAAAAGGGAAACTGTCTGAGTCGCTGCCTGCCCTCTTCTCCAAGATATCAAAACAAACAGACAGACAGACAGACAGACAGACAAACTCAAGTCTCCTGGAGACTGGGCTATTGGACAAACACATGTTGGATACCAAAATTGGAATATAATTTCCATTGTTCTTGCTTGCCCTCTTTCAAATCAGTTTAAGCCAGCTCCAGGAACAACACAATACTTGTGATAAGTGATGAGCAATAGAGAGGAAAAACAGGATAGAAGAGAGACTGCACTAAGGTTAGGCAACAGCCTTCCTTCTTTCCTGTGAGAGTTAGAAACGACACTAACCTTTAAGAGATCTTAAAGCCACTCCTTGGTCAGTAGGTAAGGCTTTCCATCTCTGAAATGACTGGAAAGGACCTAGGCTCTTGGAACTCTCAGGAATAAAGGCACATTTTACATTCATTTTCCCCCATGTCTCTCACCCAGTCTCTTTTTCCCTTCCATTCAAATGAACACCCTGATTGTCCCTGGGGGCAAATGCGGAAGACTAGTTTCCTGCCTCTACTTTGTACCCAAATAGGCAGACCAGTGGATGGTTAAGCTTTCAAATGCCTGGATATTACTTCTATTCAAAGTAAAACCTGCCTGATAGAGTTGAAATGGCCCTGACCAGGTTTATTTACCTTTTCCCTTTATCTTGTCTTTTTTCTCTTCTCCCACCTTCTCAGCTTTTCCTTTTCTTCCCCACCTCCTACCTCACCCTTGTACCCAAAAGTTACCAATACTTTCTCCAGGGGTAGAAGGAGGGTAAGATCTGGCCTTAAACCAGTGCTGATAGAGGCAGTGTGGGAGTCTGCAGTGACCCTGAGCTTCCTTGCTGGGTGAGATGCCAGCGCTTTCCAGCCTCTTGTCCTGAATGTGCAGAGCTATTCCTGTCAGACCATAAAAAAAGGGGGGTGGTCTATATCTCAAGACCAGGAGAGCTCAACTCCATAAACACATGGCTATGGTTCTAACGTGTAGTACACTGCCAGATGCAAATACAGAGATGATTTAATTTTGTTCCAAGTGTTATACATCACGTGGCAAATTTGTCTTCAGAAAGCCAATTTTTATATTTTCTGTTAATAATAAAATATTTTTAAAAAGAACAACCTTAAACATATATGATTGAGGACTAAAAGGGTGTACATCACTCCCAGCAGAATGTTTCTCATCTGAATTTATCTGAATTTAAAAAGAGAGTTAGTACTCCCCCCCCCAAAATGAGGAACATTTTTAAGTAGAACTTGGTTAACATTTGGATTGTCCAATTGTTTTTGCTGCTTATGTCATTTTAAGAAAATAAAAATATTTAAATCTTTGTGTTTTTAAAAAATCCTTTTACATCTTTATGTATTGTAAATTTAAAAGTCAATTAGGAAATTAGTTTTACACTCCTCCCATCTTCTATAGAAAAATGACCTCAGAAACATCTGTTTCCCCTAAAATATCAAAATTTTGTATTATTTTACACAATTTCAGCCTGCCATTTGTAATTTAATGTTACTATTAAATGGGAGGAATATAGAACTTATTCTGTATAAATTAAATAGGAGGAAAATACAACTAATTTGTAGATTTAGGGAGGTTGCCAGCACTTCTAAAATCTTGTTCTTTGTATCAATCTCTAGCTGGTTTATCCAAATAGGATCCGATCCTACATGACATGTAGACCACATACAATATTCTGACACAATGGAAGATTTCTAGATGAATTGAAGCAGCCTGATTATGAATTTCTTATCTCTTAAATGTTTTGAACCAATACTTTAGTGTATACTCCAATGTTGATTTTAAATGTGACTTCCTTCAAGGAAAAAAGTGCAAAAATAACTAAGGAAAAAAAAACCCACAGGAAATCTTTTATAAATAATCTTAGGACCATTGATCTCTGTTACCTGCTATAATGTGAATGGAATCATTATGGCTGTTCCATTGACACAGTTTCTTCATTCAGGATTCTGGCCAAAGGAATAGCATGTCAATGTGTAAAATTCTAGCCAAAGATAAGCCATTACAATGGAAATCGTGATGTGCAAAGTCTCATTGAAGCCAAAGAAATTGAGTGTAATATCCATACTGCGTTCTCATCTGCTTGCCCCAGGATTTAGTATGCAGCTCTGCATTGAAATGAGATTATGCATATAAAATGCCAATATGGAATACAATGCCCAATAAAACATTAGAAAAGCAACTTGCAGCCTATATACATGGGCTTTACTTAAATTTGAACTTCATGTACAAAATAAAGCACAGCACCATCAGAAACGCTGTATCTACAAAATGTCCTCACTCTGGTTTTTCATGCTTCTTTCTGCATGATTCCCCCACACCCCCTCTTATCCAAACACAATTCTTTTAAGGGCACTCTTCAAATCATCTAACAATTCCCAAAGGGTATTCCAGGAGTCTCTTAAAGTGTCTTTCTAAATTAAAAGGCCCCAAACAATTTAGGTGCATTTTTTGAACCAAAAATATCAGAAAGTATTTGGACTTGCAAACCTATGGGTGTGTAAAAAGAAGAAAGGGACCAAAGAGAAGAACACCCCCACAGTGGATTACAAGGTTATGGGACAGGTCACTAGGAAAGGGAAATAAAACTGAATGTTAGGTTGAGCTTGTAAATTATGCACCTTTCAGGGAAAGCGGTTTTAAGGTCTCTTCACTCAAGGGTTTCCCCCCCCCCATCCATTTTGCTATTAATTCTTAACTCTTGGTAGGCGGCTCTTTAATGAGGTTGTTTGTGGCAGGTTAATTTTCTCCAATCTACTGAGCTCCTCATTTTCCCTTTTAAGTGCAGTGCTGCCTAGAGCTTTCAGTACTTTCCATACCAGAAAACAAAATACACGTGAAGTTGCTGGGCTGGGCAGAGAATTAAAGGCGTTCTGTGGACAGAAAAACAGAGGGCCTGGACAGATGGGAGTGGGAGGGTAGCAACCCGGCTGAGGTGAGGGCATGAGGGAGAGAGCTCAGTCTTAGGAGAGCAATGACCCCGGGAGTGTTATATACTAAATATTGCAGTGATCGATTTCAATACCCCAAGTGGACACGGGAATAAAAATTCGCCAACAACACCAACAAGCTGAAGTGATTAGGAATGCTTTGTTGCGAAGGAAAAAAAAGTGATTTTCTTCAGATCCTTTTTGTTCAGGTTGGAAGAGGCCTAGACAACCCGAGTCTAAGTCTGGACTCTCGGTTTGGGATATAACTCGAAAGGCTAGTCATAGCACGGTGGTGCTTCTGCATAGTGAAAAGATGGGCCTTTGTACTAAGGAGGATTAAATATCAACCACGATTATGGCGGGTCACTCTAGGAGCCTTCCTTCCAAGTCAGAGAAGAGTACATCTTGGAAGGGGCTGCTTCTGTGCTGCGTATTAGTCTTTGTTTTAGCTCTAGGACAAAGCAGTTTGCTTTTGCACAGTTCTAGTTTCATTAAAATCCAGGAGAAAATGCGCAATATGGTTTACAGAAAGTGGATTCACAATAGCAGGACATAAAACAGCCTTTGGTGCTATGTAGGGGAGAAATATTTGTGCAGCGTCATTCCTCGGCCAAAAGTGTGAAACTGTCATCTGTACATGCCCCAATACCCGATACCTCACATTTGCTCTTGAGCGATTTCAGAATGGGGTGGGATTTTCTGTTCTTTTTTTTTTTTCCCCTCACAGATCTAGCTCGTGGACATTCATGCTATGAACTGTGTTTCTTTCAGTCCAGGAATCTGCTCAGGGATTTGGGGTAGTTACTGCAGAGGCAGCTTGGAGCAGGGGGGATTGTTTTCAGTCACAGCCTAATGGGCAAGGCCTGGGCTCTTCACACTGGGGATACAGAGTCTGCTGCTAGGGACACACTGCTGGATGTCTGCATGCGCGGCCTGCTGCCTCCTCCTTCAGTGTGGTCGCCACAAATCTGGGAAAGAAATGCAGCATCATACAAAGGATTTCTTTAATGAGGATGAGTTCCTCAGAGTGACTGGGGGTTGTGGCTGCTGCTCAGGCCTCGCTTTCCCTCTGCCAGATCTCTCCCTACCCCTTATACCCTTCCTTCTGTACTAGCATGGGGTTGGAAAGGGCATCCCCCCCATCCCCACTCTCTGATAACCCAGAGGCCGATTCCTGTTTTGGCCTGGAGGCCGAGTGAGGATGGACTGGAAGGTCTGAGGAGGAATTTCAGAGTCAGGCGAGGGTAAACATACGTGTATACATCTCCAGTGCCCCCTCCATTCTCTGTCATCAGTCTTCCAGTCTTTCCAGTCTTCTCCCATCCCGGTTATCACTTATCATGACTAGCTGCCACTGGGAGCATGGTCCTAGGGGCTAGCTTTATTTCTGTGGGAAGATCTTACCAGGGAATGTTCAAGGCAGTAGATGGAACCCTGAGCCTCCCTGTTTCCTTTGAATGGAATTGGGGGCTGACCAGGTCATGGCTAAGGCTGCGGCTGCTTATGCACCAGAGCACTTATGCTCTTGCAGTCTGATACTCCCGGGCTCTCTGTGGAATGATGACTGGCCACAGGGAGGCCATTCTGCCCTATAATGCTGTTTGTCTCCCTAAACCTACATGTCCTTCCTCTCTTCAGGCTGGGGAGAGAGATGGGTCCGAGAGCAAAATACCACTCAAAAAAGTTACTTTGAGAAGTTAGAGTTACGGAACCCAGTTATCTTTCTTCCTGAGCGTGGGAAAGGCTCAGCAGCGATTTGGACAAGAAAGGAATTGCCCTGTTTTTGCTATGCCCCCCTCACACACACACTTTGGACTTCTGTCCTACATTCTGCATCTTCCTGACTTTTATCTTCCTCTTCCTCTTCTGTTTCTCCTTGTCTCTCTCCTCAAGTCATGCCAGGAAGAACAAGCAGGTTGAAAGCATCAGTGGAGTTACACTGTGAGGGACTGCCAAGGGCAAAGTGAAGCCTGGCTGTGTCTGGGCAGGTGGTTGGGGTGCAGAGATTCTTGTGTGACTGAGGGGTAACTCGGAGAGAAGGAATTTCCTGGCGCCCGGGCGGGGGTGTGTGTGGGGGAGATGCTGTAGGGACTCTGTCTCGGGTCACTGGGGAGCAGGTTCTGCACCCAGAGCCTAAGTTCTGGGATCTTGAGAGCCTGCCTTGCTGTAAGGTACCTGTTGCATGAAGCTGCCTGAGGAGCTTTTAGGCCGCTGCCCTGTTGTAAGTCTTGGGGGTTAGGTCTGGCTTCCCCTGGGGCTGCTGGATTCACCTGTCACTACGCTCACTGCCCAGGGACCCTGACAAACCTCCACAATGTGGGCCTGAAAAAGGGCGCTTAAGGTTCACTGATCTGGGTGTAGAACTTTGCAAAACTGCAAATAAGCGAGAAAATTTGTCTATTCTTGTGAAGGGAAATACAAGTTTGCACTTAACATGGAAGCCTGAGAAACAGAGTGTGTGTGTGTGTGTGTGTGGGGGGGGGGTACTTCTGGCCAACAGCCCCACTGTAATCTCCAGAACAATTTCATTTCCTCTGCAGCACCCTGGCTACCCTAGCCGATGCCTTGGAAAGGTCAGGGAAGGGATGGAGCTCAAAAGCGGGGGTGGGAGAGAAAAGCGGTGGCTAGCCCCTTGGCAAGGTCGCAGGTGAGGGTCCGGCTGGGTGGTGAGGAGGGGACTGACAGGATGGAAGGCCACAGAACAGGAGGAGGGGCAGAGCCAAGTCTTTTGAAAGGTTTTGGTGTTTTCCAGAGGGTTTTTTTTCTGAGGAATTCGCACAGCCCGCCTCCCGGACAGCTTGCTGGCGCTCTCCCCCGCCCCTCCTTGTAGAACAGGTCGCAGGGAGCTCGGGTTTCGGTGAGGCGGGTGCAGCCAGGCCGGCCGCCCGCGCTGTGCCGGCCTCGCCGTACAGGCCTTTCCCGCTTGCTGAGAAAGGGAAAAGCGCACGCCCGGGGGGTTCGCGGGCCGGGAGCCTGTTTGTGCGGCGGAAGAGCTGCTCCTCCGCGAGAGCAAAACCGCCGCTGCCAGCTCGCTCTATAAACCTGGCCGGGCTGCGCGGGCGGAAGAGGGTTCCCGGGAAGGCGCTCCTTGCGAAGGGCGGCCGGGCTCCCCCGGCCTCGCGCAGCTGCTGGGAACCCGTGGGCTGCAGGGAGAAGCAGGCCCCGGGGAGCTTGTCTTCTCCCTTCCAAAGGGGAGCTTGGAACTTTTGAACCCTTTACTTTAAAGTGATTGATCGTGTCCCATCAGAGAGCGGCTCCACCCCCTGTCGCCACCTCCGCCGCCGTTCCTGGTCACCTCGGCTTTAAGTGTGCGCCGAGACCATGCGGGGCGCGAGTATTGGTGCGTTTGGGGATGTGTACCCCAAATGCGAGCACTGGAGTATGCATGCACGTCAAGCAGCAGAGCCAGAGCTGCTGTGTGAGAACCCACAACGGGAGGGTTGGCTCGTGCCTCCTTCCCCACCGCCCTCTAAGTGAAAGATGCAAACAACAGCTTTTCCCATGAAACCTTCCCTGCATGCCGGCCCCTCTACGAGGCAGTCCTCGCAGGAGCGGGGCTCCGCACTGGGAACCCTCAGAGAACTGTGCATGAAGGCTCAAGGCCTCCAAGAGTTAGGCTGATTATTAATTTGGGCTGTTCGGAGCGAGTAACAACACTTAATGCCTTTGGCTTTCGGGACTGTCTGGAAGCTGAGACCCGAGTACAGATGCCCCAGGGCTAGGGATGGGTAATGGGAATTGCGGAGACTCCCGGACGCGTCTGAGTGGTCTGGGTAGAGCTCTCCGGGCAAAGGCTGGTTCTTCCTCGCCCCCAAATAAATTCTTGGTTAACTAGTGCAGTCTAAATACATTAGTATTACCAAATGGGGTAAAATAGACGGGGTTGAAAGTGAGGGCATGTCAACGAGACAAAGACCTGGTCATACTTCTCCTCCGGTGACAAGTCTGGGTGCTTCCAACACGAAAATAGAAATGTAACATTCAACTGGACGAATTAATTTTTGACGGATTTACGGTATGTTTTTCTTTCAAGTGGTATTCATTGGTTCTTTCGATCCCTATTGCGGTCCAAAGACAGAAATATAAACAAGCACCCTCTGCTTTGCGGAAACCCCTTAACAGTATCTCCCAAAGAAAGATCAAGACACTTTGTGAATTTTCCCCAGATAATGCCTCATATTCCGAATGACTGATCAGAGAACTCCAGTATTGTTAAATAAAATGAGAGGAAGGCGAGTGACGTGGGAGTCGAACAATGGCATTTCTGAATCAGTTTGCTTGATTGACATTTGGGAGCTTCATGACCCCAGGGAATAGGACTCATTACGGTGAATACACCAAAACATCAACCAAGATTAGAACTCTAGATCCTGTTTTAATCCCATTTCAGTCTAAATTATAGTGGGAAAATATAAAATCCAAGAGGAGAGAATTACTCCATCATATATTGACCTAAAGTCTTAATTGTTCAAAGGGAGAAATAAAAGGGGAAAACCGATATACTTTTCATCACTTTAGAAATAGCACTGACAATTAAGTCAAATGTAAGGGTTTGGTAGGGTAGACACTAAGAATATTTATGTGGTATAAAATATACTTATTTGGAGAAACACCCTGAAGGAATACACAGTGTTTTGGATGTATGAGAAAAATATAATCCTCCTCCACTAGGTAAAAAGAGGATCATCAGCAAATTGATGCTGAGAAGTAATTAGATATCTTAAAGGTGGAGTCTAAATTTCCATTATTATTTGGAAGACTTCTCTATTTCTTGGGATTTTTGTTTTAATGATGAAACTCGTGTAAATTTAACCCAGGAAAATGTTGAGAGCAGATCTTCAATTCAGGTTGGAGAAACAGAATGTGTGTGAGCAAAGTCTATTTTTAACCACAGTAAAGTGTGAGATACTGTGGGCTGTGTTAGATGGGGGTATAATCTATGGCAACTTCACTATACAAAATTTTTTGATTCTTCATTGGAACTTATCCTCAATTCTCAGAACTTGAAAGACTGGAAATCTTAATTAAGTAATATGTATTAAATTGAACCAAGAGCACACAGAACCAATACCACGCAGAAGGACATGTTATAGTTATATTCTATTTTTTTTTAGTAGGCAAATTCCAGCAAAGGGGAATGTAACAGGAAGATATAAAAATTGAGCATATGTATGTTATAAGTAATGCGCTAGAAAGGGTTGCTGCACAATATAGCGTCACATCTTATATTTTGAGGGGTAGATTTTAATGAGAAGCCTCTGTGTTGCATGGGAACTGGGGATCATAGAAATTATTTTTGCAGCAAGAAGGAACGAAAATTAATTATTAGGAGCTCAGTAATCACCAAATAAACTCTGAGCTTTGAGGTTAAAAATAGACGACTATCTTCATGTTCAATTATACAGTATCAATTACTAATACAACTGATGTTTCAGCGTCTCAGTGAGACCAGATACCATCTTCTATGGAGATATCTTGGTATTAATTAATGACTGCTTTATTCTCATTATTCACAGGGAAAAATAGGGGTCGTGTCACATTAAAATTAAGATTATCTTAGTTTATCTGGGCTCTTAAACAAAGATCATTCAAAGTAATTATATTTTGAATTAACAGAGATAGGCAATTTATCTCGTTATTTTTTGTTCAAAGACAGAAAATGAAGACCAGAAATAAGCAAAGTTTCATTTTGAAGATAGAAAGAACCAAACAAACATGTCTTGACTTTTGCAATATTTCCCTTGCTAAAGGGGGAATGAGGGAACTGTAAAAGACGTGACTTTGCAAAGTCAAGTCCTTTTTAAAAGACTCAGATCGAAATTCTTGCTATGCAACAAGGATTCAGGTTTGATTAATTTTCTGCAAGCGACGTGACAGCGGTGTTTTAAAAGATTAATTAAAATTGAAGTGATACGGAGCAGGAATTCAACCTGCAGAGACGTCCCTGGCGCCTTGGGGGGCTTTGCAAGCGAGTCCCAAGCCCAAACTGCGGGCTTTCCCGAGCCTGGGACGCAACTCCCTGTCTCCTGGAGAGGAACGCGGAATTTGGCAGGGCGCCCGCCTGGCCGCCTGGCATCCCGAGCTGGCCGCCAGCTCTCGGGGGTGGGGACGGGGTGTGTCTCGGGGAACCCGCTGCCGAGAGAACTGCTGGCGCGGCTCTCGAAGAGCCAGTGAGGTCCAGGGTCACGCCAGAGGCTGGAGGCTACTCCGGGAAGCCCGGAGCTGACGGCCCCTGGCCGCGTCCACTTCTGGGGGGAGGGGTGTGTGTCGAGGGACACCTACTTTGTGCCCCGGCTCCTCCGGAGCCCCCTCCACGGTCGCGAGCGTGCGGGGTGCGTAGATCGCACTCGGAGAAGGCGCATCCCCAGAGCCTGGTAGGCGTGCAGCCCTCGGCAGCTGGGCTGCGGCTGCCCCGGCCGGGCGTGGGCCTGCCCCGGCAGTCCTGCCCCAACTCGGACTCGGGACTCCGGGAGGCCGTTCACTCCTAGGCCGCCCAGCCACGTCCTCCTACCTCTCCGCTCACTTTCTCGCCCCAGCATCCTTTCCCCCGCATCCCCGTCCCCTGGCTTCGCTTTTGCTACGCCTTGGTCCAAGTAAGAAATTACGCGGAGCGCAACTGTAATTGTACTCAAGAAGATACAATCGCGGGAGCCCTCGGGGTCGCGCGCGGCGGCGAAGCGACGCGGGTGGCGTCCGAGAGGGTGGGTAGGGGAAAAAGGGGGCGTTCGTTTGCAATTCGCCTCCCCAGGGCCATGAACTCCGGTGTCTCCTTCCTACCAATTGTGGGGCTCGGGGGCCGACCGGGAGGCCGCTCACCGCTGGGCCCTCGCCCCAACGCTCGGGCAGGCGGGGTGGTGCGCCCATGGACTCCCGGCGACGCTGTGGGGGTGCCGGCCGGGCTGCCTCCCCGCTGGGGCTGTCCCTTCGCCCTGCGGCGGCGCCGGGAAACCCCTTCCTCTGCGGCGGGTCCCAGAGGTTGGGGCCTAAAAGGCTCCCTGGGGATTCTCCGCGCCCGGGAGGGGACGTGGTTCCTCCTCCCCCTCACGTCTGCCTCTCCCACTCTTCTTTCTAGAGACCTCGGAGGTTGCGGAGAAGTGGGAAGGGAGGCGGGTCAACAGACGCTGGAGGCCTGGGAGCGGGAGCTCGGGAGCTGGGGGAGTCCGGGTCAGAAAGGAAGCTTTAGCACGCGGAGGAAGGGGCGGTCGAGCGAGGACTCAGCCGGGAAGGGCTGAGGGTGGGGGTGAGGCGAGAGACCCTTTCCTTCCGAGTGGAGCAGGGGGACCTCTTCCCCGGGGAGCCCCCACCCAGCAGCTCCCAACCTCGAGAACAAAGGGTCTGGGAAGCACGGTCGGGGTCGGGGAGCGGAGGTGGAGGGAAGCTGGAAGGCAGGCGGTGGGGGCAGGGAGGGCGCTTCCCCACATTTCCTCTCGCGGCGGAATGACGGAAGGCTCCCTCCAGCAAACGCCTCACGGAGGTCGCTTCAAAATCCGGGAGGGCTCGGGTTCCTTACCTAACGGATGCACTCGCTCCCTTCCTCCCCCAGCGTCCCCACCCCCTCCGGGGACCGGGGCCCAGGAGCTGAGAGGCTGGCGGCGCGCCGCGGCACGGGTGGAACCACGGGGCAGCAGCGCCTCCTGCAGGTGCCTGGCGCCTCCGCACTCGCCGCGCCGCGCGGTCTCTTAAGGTGGAACTGGCCTGGTTCCCCACCCGCGCTTTCTGCTCCTGGCAACCGTGGTTCCACCGCGGCTAGTCTCCCTCGCAAAACGGGCCTGACTGTCCAGAAAAGTCGGAGTCTGTTGGTCCCTGCTGCCATTTCCTTGATCCCTTGGCCCCACTACCTGCAGCTCCTCGTCCGAGGAAACCCTGGTATCGATTTGGACAATCACAATTGATACTTCCCTGCAGGTATAAAAGGGTGCGTAAGACACTTCAGGGCGGAAAAACCAAAACAGCGTTTCTTTAATCTGAAAGCAAACTTTTATTTTTGTTTATTAAAAGCAGAAGCCTAGCAGGAAAGGGTCACTTAGAGTGGACCTGCCGATGGGTCTTTCTGTTCTAAGTGTTCAGGATGAGACTGGCCAGTCTTAGCGCCCACACCCCGCAAACTCATGGGCAGCTGCGGGCGCAGTAGGCCGGGGAGGAGCGGCAGGATTGCAGGGAACCCCTCCATCCGCATCTCCGGCGCCCCCGTTTTCAGCCCACCCTTGTTGGATTCTTTGTTTAGTGAACGTGGAGGGGATAGAAGACCAGTTTTTGTTTCTTTCCTCTTTTCTTTTTAACTAAATGTGCGTGTGCGTGTACACATGGATTCATCGCTTCTTGAATGTAATGTCCTCAGCGAGCTCGAGATTCTTCGGGGAAAACCTTCGAGCCCTGAGCAGGACACTAACGAGCCAACTCTGCTTCCGGTGCCATCTGCAGTAAATTCCTTTCCTTTGCTCTTCTCTCCTCCGCGTCCTGGAGAGGGGGCCCCCGGTAGCTGCTCCTCGCACTCCCGCACCCCCAGGAGTGCGGGGGTGCCAGGAGATATCGGGGGAGGGGAGGCGTTCGGTCGGCCTGGGGGCGTGAAGTTCACCTGCACCTTGGGAACCTCCTTCCCCTCGCCCGCCAGACAAGGGAGCTCGGTCTTGGCTCCGCCCCGACGGGCCCCGCCCTAGGGAACCCGGCCGCGGGTGGGGCCGCCGCTGGGGTAGCTCCCAGGGGCAGGTGCCTCAGGGTCACACTCGGCCAGGGGGTTGCAAACCGCAAGCGAAAGTCGAGAGCGCCTGGAGCTTTTCCTCTAATCCGTTTTACACGGTGAAAACCGCAAAGCTGTCGCCTAGGCGGCCACTTTTTAATTGGGAGGCAAACAGACGAAAAACCAAAACACACGCGCAAGCTGACTCTTTTCCTCTGTTTTCTCCTCAACATAAAGCCCGCTGTCTGGCGAAGAGGTAAACCGACGACTAGAGCTCACGGTTGCTCGCTTCGGGGCCCGGAGTGGGGCGCGCACGAGGCGGCCTGGACGGGGCGGCTCTCTGCACGCTCTCCCCCCAACATCTCCCCAAGTGCATCTGCGATCGGGTCCCTGCTCTTCACCGGTCGCGCGAGGCAATATGCTCCATGCAAGCCCCATCGTGCGCTTTCTCGTTGGTGCTCAAGGGCAGATGTGGGCACTTGGGTGTTGGAGGCTCCGAGCTCGAAAAATTGGCCCCAGGTCTAGGTTCTTCCGAAGCCCGGGCTGGAAGAGCAGGGGTTGGGACCGGCAGTCCAGGGGAGACCTCCAAGCGGAACAGAAAACACCTGCAGGCGCTCTTGGCGTCTCGAAGTTTCCCCTGGGGAAAAGGAAAAGTTGGTAGACACGCTGCGCGGCGCCAGAGCTAACTCTCAACTTACCGCGCGCCCTGCCTGGCTTGGAGGGTGTTGCTCTGCCCCTTGGGGAAGCCCCCAGAGAAGCAAGGAGAGCAGAGGGCACGGGAGACCCGGGTGGGTGCGGGCGGACTGAGACTGTCTGGATCAGGTGGGCGGAGTCCCACAAGAGTGGACGTCTCCTTCCCACGTTGATGTGCTAAGTGTCCTGCGTGGACAATATTTTTATTTTATTTTTGAAAATCATTTTTAGTCAAACTTGTGGTCGTGGAGGTAGGAAAAGGGAGGGAAGTCAAAAGAAAGGAGGGGGCAGACCTTTATTTAAAAAAAAGAAAACCAGGAAAATTGTGGAGTGGTCAAATTGTGGAGAGGGAGGGAGGGAAGGAAGGAAGGATGGAGAAGACGGTCTTTCCTTGTTCTTAAAAGCTCGAGAACTTTTTTTTTTTTAATTTCAAAATCAAAATACAGAGAGGCAGTCCTTCTTGGAGCATGTTTATGTAATTGAGCGATACTGCTCATTAGTTCACTTTTAAAGTATTTGCTGAGTTGAGCAGTTTTTAGAAGGTTCTTTCTCACCCAGCTCCAGTGTGAAGCTCAACTCATTTTGATTTAAGGCAGATTTAAGATCAAAACTTCAGAAGAGAAAAATGTGTGTATTCATTGGTACATACATACATGTACAACGGAGTTCCTATTGCCTTTAGTCTAAGACAAGAGATTCTACAGTAAATTATATGTGATGGCTTAGTTTTTTTCTGGTATCCTCTTGTCACCAGAGAGGAGTACTGAATTATCTCTCTCTCCCCTCCCAATTAATAAATCTACTGAGAGAGAGAAGAACTCTCATTATGAGAATGTGACACCCCCCCCCCCCCCCCCGCCCCGCTTCTGGTTTTCTTTCTTTCCCACACATGAACCACACACAGAATATACATCATGTGCAGACTTCTCCCTAATCAGCCTGTAATGTATGATCTATAAATCCACACTCATGTTTTAAGTTTCCACTGAAGTTCAGAACACTGTTGAGGACCTACTTCGTTCTTCAACATGTGTACACTTCAGCAGGGATCTTTGGTAAGTCAATAAAATGATTCTCTTTGCTTTGAATTTTTTTTTTGTGATTAAATGGAAAATAGCATCAGTGAACAATTTAAACAGTATTTTTTATATTGAATGTCAATGAGTAAAAAATGATCTGTAGTTGTTCCAAATATTCAGATTGATGGCTTCTTGTTTGCAGTCATATTTGGCAGAACTACTTTATATTAATGAAAATTACTAAAAACATTGTATACATTCCATGTAGAGAGGCTTATTCACTGAGCTTTACCTCCAACAACTTGAGCTATCTGGTTCAAATTACTTAAGTAATTTCAACTGAAGGAAGGGCTCAGAAAATTAGGAACTGTGGAATAATTTGTGTTTTGGTCTTTTCATGAAGCTTTAATTCAATCTGGCTTTTGTGAAAACTAAAACAATACAATAATCCCTTAAGTGATTTTGTGGAATAATGTGTATTTTTAAAAAAGATTTTATTTATTTGATAGAGAGAGAGAGAGAGAGAGAGACAGCAAGAACACAAGCAGAGGGAGTGGGAGAGGGAGAAGCAGGCTTCCAGCTGAGGAGGGAGGCTGATGGGGGACTCCATCGCAGGATCCTGGGATCATGACCTGAGCAGAAGGCAGATGCTTAACGACTGAGCCACCCAGATGCCCTAATGTGTAATTGTTAAGAAAAAAAATGTGTGCCCAAAGGATGTTTAATGAAACTAGATGAATACAAATATAACTATTCTTAAGTTGTTTTTCTAGTTACTTTTCTCTGTCTCAAACGTAAGACATGTAGGACTCCAGAATATGCACTATAATATGTTCTGATAATAAGAAAACTATTGCTGGTTTTCTCAGAGGAGCACAGTTATCTAGGGGCAGTGTCAAAATCATTAGATAAGCATCATCTTTCCTCTCACATCATTGTCTACATGAAATTCCATCTTAGGAAATATGCAGGAATATTATATTTGTTTCAGAAGTTTGAAAATACAATAGAATTTGAAATATTGAAAATATGATTCTTAGTTGACAGTATCTTAGAAGTTGCAGAGGTATCTCTTTTTGAGATGGCTTTAATAATGACTGGCTTTAATAGTGTTGGAATGTAAGGAAAGATTTCAATAGCAGGCAAAATGAGATGAATGGACACAAGGAACAATGAAGCTATTGACAAAACATGCCAACTTTTAGAATTCTATTTAAATTATTATTTTTCCTTCCAGTGCAGAGGAAGACACCCAAGTGCATCAATGTTCATCAGATGCAGGGTAATAAAAATGTGAGCAACAGTCAATGGACCGTGACTGTAATATGATTGTTAGTGTAGGTGTGTGAATGCACTGGAACATTCGTTCCTGTTTGAAGAAGGTTTGTGGTCCTCAGTGGTGATAGGGGAAGTTTGTAGAAAATTAAGGCCATGTAGGAGAAGAGGGCACAAAGGTTAAACAAAGAATAAAGCAAATTCAGTAATTAAAAAAAAAAGACTTGTTTCTTATTTTAGATTTGACTTTTGTCATTTGTTCCTGCCAGCTATTTAGATGAAATAAATAGAATATCACATAATAAGCAGATGCTCTGGTACATTTTCTTCTTAAAGGGTCTGATTCCTGGCATCCAAAGGAAACGGGAATACAAGTTAGTATTAGAACTTGAATTTGTTCTGCCAGAGTGAAAATTGGTTCCATTAGGCATCAGTCACAGAACTCTTACAGACCTGGCTCGGACCGTAGATATGATGCATCCAACTAGCTGAAATGATAAAGTCTTAAGTAATGCTAGATGTGCTTCGGGAAACCATCCAGAGGGTCTTAATTTTTTTTAATGAAAGTTTCCTAATTTTATAGTCCTCATAAATCTGAAACAAGCCTAAATTAGGTCATCAGGGTAAGTGAAAACTTAATGCTTGACCCTTTGTAGATAACATAATAGAAATAATTTAAATTTGAAATACTCAATTGTGCGCAATCTTAAGGCAGGATTCTTTTCTGGACATTTTTTTTTGTACTCACTTGCCCATGCTTCCTTCTCATTATAGATTTATAGTGCTCTGGAGAAACCCTGGGAAGAAGTCATATATCAGACGGACATTATATCCAAAAGCTTAAAAGTTAGTATCTGACTACATAAATAAAAATCTAAACAACAACCACAAAAAAGAAAATCAACTGTATCTTAGATGAACAATTATATGCAATATATTAAGAGGAATGAGAAAAATGTGCATGTCATCCAAAAGTTCATCGTTTATTAAATATAGGAAGGTTTCAAATATATTCATAATACACATAATACACATACGTAATACATATAATACACACATAATACACATAATACACACATAATACACATAATACATGTGGATTTAACATAATGATCTTTCATAAATAAAATTGACTGGAACCCCTGACATGTTCCTTATATGAAAATATATTATAGCTTTCATTGAATAATTACACATGATACGAATTTAAAAATTACTAATGAGATATAGAATATTAGACAATAGAAAAATTAAAATAAATTGAAATTGTTTTAAACTTGTTATAGAAAACTGTTTTTGATTACTTTTTATTTGGAGCAGAAAACTTGTCAGCTTATTATTTGGCACAATTTCTCCCTCTACGTATTTTGCTTTATTTACTTGTGAACAGATGTTATTAGCTAAGTTAACAGTACAGAATACAGTAATCATAAAATCTTAGAATTAACATTTTGACAGGAATAGTAATTCAGATTTAGAAGTATTTATGGACAACTCAGAAAGCTTACTTACTTTACTTATTTATTTATTTAAAAGATTTTATTTATTTATTTGACAGAGAGAGAGAGAGATCACAAGTAGGCAGAGAGGCAGGCAGAGAGAGAGGAGGAAGCAAGTCCCCTGCTGAGCAGAGAGCCCGATGTGGGGCTTGATCCTAGGACCCTGAGATCAAGACCTGAGCAGAAGGCAGAGGCTTAACCCACTGAGCCACCCAGGCGCTCTGAAAGCTTGCTTACTTTAGTTAATTGTTTTCTTATTCTTTCTTTCTTTAAAAAGATTTTGTTTATTTGACAGAGAGGAAGAGATCACAAGTAGGCAGAGAGGCAGGCAGAGAGAGAGGGGGAAGCAGGCTCCCTGCTGAGCAGAGAGTCCAATGTAGGGCTCGATCCCAGGACCCTGAGAACATGACCTGAGCAGAAGGCATAGGCTTAACCCACTGAACCACCCAGGCACCCCTTGTTTTCTTATTCTTGACTTGCCACCGATTAACTTCTTTTGTCTATAAATGGCAGATACCAATATTTTGTAAAAAAGTAAAAGCGAATGTTATCTTCCACAATTTTTGTAATTTGGGACTTGAACTGAGTCCAAATTCTGTAACAACTGGTTGAAAACAGACGAAGGAAGAAGTTTTCATTTCTTTTGCCAATGAAGAAAAACATTGAGGAACAGTCCTCTGAATAAATGTAAGTGTTAGTAGTTCTTACAAGATGCCTGTTAGTTCCAAAAATCATTGAGCAACAAAAAAGTCCCCATTAAAAGTTAATGGCCACCTGGCTGTTTAAAAGGAGTTCTGTAGACTTTACCAGAAGCTGCGTGTCAGAGCCTAGCCCTTCCCCAGGTTTTCTCTCCTCCTGCATTCGCAGGAGATTGCTTTGCCCTGTGGGAGTGTTGCTCTTCCCAATAGCGTGGAAAAAAAAAAAATGCAATAGGCAGTTTCAGGAGTGTTGCCTTTGACAGCGTGTCTCAGGGGACATAATATTCTAGGTGGCAATTGGCCAAAATAAGTAGGAAACTGAGGGGAGCTGCCAAGCTATACTGCTGTTGAAAGTGCTGCCATAACGAAGTAGAAAGAGGAAGGAAAGTTTTTCCAGGAAAAAGAAGGAAAAACTGAATGGCTAGTGGCAAGGGAGAAGGACTGGGGAGTGGGTGTGCAATGGGAAGGATAAAGATTTGTAGATCTTTATAGCAATCTTATGAAAAATGCTGTCTGAGGGGCGCCTGGGTGGCTCAGTGGGTTAAGCCTCTGCCCTTGGCTCAGGTCATGATCTCGGGTCCTGTGATGGAGCCCCACATCAGGCTCTCTGCTCAGCAGGGAGCATGCTTCCCTCCCTCTCTCTGCCTGTCTCTCTGCCTGCTTATGATCTCTCTCTCTCTGTCAAATAATAAAAAAAAAGCTGTCTGAGAGTAGGTTTTATAAAAATTTTTTTTTATAACAAAGCTATTTGATTGACTTGAATATTGCTTTCCTTCATGCTTGAAACATCGGGGTTTTATCATTAACAACACATTTGTCTGAGCTATGAAGATAATATAATGTGGAATCCCAACAGTTGTCTCAGCGGTCACAAGTTTGGCCCATGCCAGAATGCACAGTCCTCTGTAATGTGATTTTGCTGCTTCCATCCAGAAGCAGAATCCATTCTCCAGCCCCTGTAATGTCAGGTTGGCCTTTGTGACTTACTGGGACAGATGTGATGTGGTGGGAGTGCTGTTGGGCAAGTTCTACAATGGAGGCCTCGAAAAGCTTGGCGGCTTCCACCTTTGTCCTCTGGAACCTCAGGCCACCAAGAAGCCTGGGATGAGAGAGCAGGAGGAGAGGGGCCCAGCTGTCTCAGCAATTCCTACTGAGCCCAGCCCCCAGCACACCCACTCACTGAATGCGGCTACATGAATGACCTCAGGTGAAATCAGCAGAAGAGCCACACAGCCAACAGAATCATGAAGAATCGTAAGTCATGGTTGACTTAAGCCACTGAGCGTTGAGGGGGCTTGTTACACAGCGAAAGATAACCATCCTTGTCTTGTCTGTAATTATCACAGTCATACATAGTTGAGAGAGAATTTGTTGATACAGCAAGTATTCACATCAAGAGCTCTCAGGTTTTTTTTTGTTTTTTTTTTTAGATTTTATTTATTTATTTGACAGAGAGAGATCACAAGTAGGCAGAGAGGCAGGCAGAGAGAGAGGGGGAAGCAGGCTCCCTGCTGAGCAGAGAGCCCGATGCGGGACTCGATCCCAGGACCCTGAGATCCCATGACCTGAGCCGAAGGCAGAGGCTTAACCCACTGAGCCACCCAGGCGCCCCTCAGTTTTTTTTAAAGAGCCCAAGTTAGCCTATGTAAAGTCCTCTCAGGCCCAAGGCTATGATCTGTGATTTTGTCATGACATTTGATTGTCATCCTGGAAGTTGGTGGGATTTAAGAAAATCACATTATTTTATATCACCCACAGAGCAACCCAGTGAAGCAGGCTTGTTCTTTACATGGGAAGGTTGAGTGCACAGGTGCCGGAACGCAAAAAGGTGTGGAGACCACCGTGTAGCTTGAGAAGGGACATCCCTGAGGAGACATCAATGAACCTCTTTTTTTTTTTTTTTTTTTTTTTTTCCCATTTGGAGAATGAAGAGGGCATATGAGAGGATTTCTGAAGTTGCCCTCATCATGGCAGAAGTCTCAGACTGGGCCACATGAATCAGAGCCAGCGGAGGGGAAAACAGAGCTGAAACCAACAGGACAGAAGCTGAGAGAAACCAGCCTGCCTGAGGCCTAGGCATCTGGATTGCATGGAAAACCATTCATTCACTCCATTCATTCAACAATAATTTGCTGAGTGTCTTTTCTCTCAGGAGAGAGAAGGTGCTGGAGATGTAGTGGTGGGTAAATCCCAGAAAGCCATGCTGCTGTGGGAGTTATTCTGGTAGGAGGCTTATGACAACAAGTAAGTGAACACTCTGATAATAGAGAGGAAGGCCACAAAAAGAATAAAAGTAATATAATAACAAGTGATGGTGGTAAGTGTGGAGGGCACCCGAGAGAAGGTGGTCAGGGAAGACTTCTTTGAGCTGACCTTTGACCGACGTGGGTTTGAATCCTAGTGCTGCTATCTATTAGCTATGTGACAGGAGAAAACCAAGTAACCCTCCGAGTCTCAGTTTTTTTATCTGTTAAGTGGGGGTAACCAAGAAGAACTTGTTGCGTAGAATCAATTAACTAGTGCACATAAAATGTCTTACACAGATAAGGCTCTCCATAATGATCAATTTCTTTTAACTCCTCTCTCTTCCAAGTGGTGCGACAAGCTTAGGCATGGTTCCAGTCTTCTTCCGTCGGGGGGGGGGGGGTTGGGTGGAATAATTCTTCATTGCGCAGGACTGCGTGTGTGTGTGTCGCTGGACATTGAGCAAACCGGGCCCCCACCAACTCATTTTGATAGCTCTAAAACCATCCTGTATGGGTTAGCTTTTGCTAAATAACAAATCACCCAAAACTTAGTGGCTTAAAACGTAAAGCATTTATTGTTTCTCACGAGGTACTAGCTGGGCTATGGGTGCTCTAGTCTGAGCCAGATTGAATAGGCCAGAGTAGTCCCCCTCTTATGTCCTGAGCCTCACCTGAGACCGCTGGGATGGCTGGATCTCTACTCATCTTCGAGGGGGCTCCCCTGAACTTTTTTGTGGTTATAGCACTATCAGCAGTGAGAGAAAGCAAGCCCCAATACAGAAGCATTTTTTAAGCCTCTGCTTAATTAGCCTGTGCTAATATCCTGTTGGCCAAAGTAAGCCACGTGACCAAGCTTAGATTCAAAAGGGAGCAAAATGGACTCCAACTGTTTATGGAAGGAACTGCAAAGTCACATAGTAAAGGGACATACATTCAGCTATGAGAAGGACTTGTGGCCATTTTTCATTTTTGTAGTTTATCAAAGTCCTGCTCTGGTGACAAACAAACTCCCTATAGAACGTGGAGCTGGACTCGGGGCTCCATCCCAGGACCCTGAGGTCATGACCTGAGCCAAAGTTAGACACTTAACTGACTGAGCCACCCAGGCATCCTTAATGATTTATTTATATATTTGAGAGAGAGAGAGAGAGAAAGAATCTCAAGTAGACTGCCCTCTGAGCATAGAGCCTGATGGGGCTCAACCCCATTACACTGAGATCACCACTGGAGGCAAAATCAAGTCTGGTGCCCCATCAATTGAGCCACCTGTTACCCCTTATTCTGATTTTAATATAGGTATCATAAACATCACCATTTTCCTGTTTAAAACTGAATCATTTTTCATGTATGTATATACCAAATTTTATTTACTAATTCTTCTTTTTTAAATTAACATATAATGTATTATTTGCTTCAGGGGTACAGGTGTGTGAATCATTAGTCTTACATAATTCATAGCTCTCACCATAGCACATACCCTGCGCAATGTCATAACTCAACCACCCTACCCCTCCCAAGACCACCCACCCAGCAACCCTCAGTTTGTTTCCTGAGATTAAGAGTCTCTTATGATTTATCTCCCTTCCCATTTCCATCTTGTTTCATTTTTTCCCTCCCTGCCCCCCACGACCCCCCTCCCTGACTCTCAAATTCCTCATATCAGAAAGATCATATGAGAATTGTCTTTCTCTGATTGACTTATTTCATTTAGCATATTACCCTCTAGTTCCACCCACGTCATTGTAAATGACAAGATTTCTTTTTTGATGGCTGCATAGTATTCCATTGTATATATATACCACTCATCTTTATCTATTCATCTGTTGATGGACATCTAGGTTCTTTCCATAATTTGGCTATTGTGGACATTGATGCTATAAACATTTGGATGCACAGGCCTTTTGGATCACTACATTTGTATCTTTAGGGTAGAGATACTTAGTAGTACGATTGCTGGGTTGTAGAGTAGCTCTATTTCCAGTAGTGAGATTGCTGGGTTGTAGGGTAGCTCTATTTCCAACTTTTTGAGGAACCTCCATATTGTTTTCCAGGGTGGCTACACTAGCTTGCATTCTCACCAACAGTGTAGGAAGGTTCCCCTTTCTCTGTATCCTTGCCAACATCTGTCATTTCCTGACTTGTTAATTTCAGCCATTCTGACTGGTTTGAGGTGGTATCTCACTGTGGTTTTGATTTGTATTTCCCTGATGCTGAGTGAGGTGGAGCACTTTTTCATGTGTCTGTTGGCCATTTGGATGTATTCTTCACAGAAATGTCTGTTCATGTCTTCTGGCCATTTCTTTTTGGATTATTTGTTCTTCAGATGTTGAGTTTGAAAGTTCCCTTTTTTTTTTTAAGATTTTATTTATTTATTTGATAGAGATCACAAGTAGGCAGAGAGGTGGGCAGAGAGAGAGAGAGAGGAGGAAACAGGCTCCCTGAAGAGCAGAGAGACCGATGTGGGGCTCAATCCCAGGCCCCTGGGATCATGACCTGAGCCAAAGGCACAGGCTTTGACCCACTGAGCCACCCAGGTGCCCCTTGATAAGTTCTTTATACATTTTGGACACCAGCCCTTTATCTGATATGTCATTTGTAAATATCTTCTTCCATTCTGCTAGTTGTCTTTCGTTTTGTTGACTGATTCCTTTGCTGTGCAAAAGCTTTGGATCTTGATGAAGTCCCAATAGTTCATTTTTGCCCTTGCTTCCCTTGTCTTTGGTGATGTTTCTAGGAAGAAATTGCTGTTGCTGAGGTCAAAGAGCTTGCTGTTTGTATTCTCCTCAAGGCTTTTGATGGATTCCTGTCTCATATTGAGGTCTTTGCTCCATTTGGAGTCTATTTTTGTGTGTGGTGTAAGAAAATGGTCCAGGTTCATTCTTTTGCATGTAGCTGTCCAATTTTCCCAACACCATTTGTTGAAGAGGCTGTCTTTTTTCCATTGGACATTCTTTCCTACTTTGTTGAAGATTAGTTGACCATAGAGTTGAGGGTCCATTTCTGGGCTCTCTATTCTGTCCCACTGATCTATGTGTCTGTTTTTGTGTCAGTACAATATTGTCTTGATGATCACAGCTTTGTAATAGAGCTTGAAGTCTGGAATTGTGATGCCGCCAACTTTGGTTTTCTTTTTCAACATTCCTCTGGGTATTCTGGGTCTTTTCTGGTTCCATATAAATTTTAGGATTATTTGTTCCACTTCTTTGAAAAAAGCTAATGGTATTTTGACAGGAATGGCACTAAGTGTGTAGATTGCTTTAGGTAGCATAGACAATATTTGTCTTCGAATCCCTGAACATGGAGCATTTTTCCATTTCTTTGTGTCTTCCTTAATTTCTTCCATGAGTACTCTATAGTTTTCTGAGTACAGATTCGTTGCCTCTTTGGTTAGGTGTATTCCTAGGTATCTTATGGTTTTGGGTGCAGTTATTAATGGGATCAACTCCTTAATTTCTCTTTCTTCTGTCTTGCTGTTGGTGTAGAGAGATGCAACTGATTTCTGTGCATTGATTTTATACCCTGACACTTTACTGAATTCCTGTATGAGTTCTAGCAGTTTTGGAGTGGAGTCTTTTGGGCTTTCCACATAAAATATCATATCATCTGCAAAAAGTGAGAGTTTGACTTCTTCTTTGCCGATTCCGATGCTTTTTATTTCTTTTTGTTTTCTGATTGCTGAGGCTAGGGCTTCTAATAGAATAGTAGTGATGATAGTGGATAGCCCTGCCATGTTCCTGACCTTAGGGGAAAAGCTCTCAGTTTTTCTCCATTGAGAATGATATTTGCTGTGGGTTTTTCATAGACTGCTTTGATGACATCAAGATATGTACCCTCTATGCCTACACTGTGAAGAGTTTTGATCAAGAAAGGATGCTGTACTTTGGCAAATGCTTTTTCACCATCTATTAAGAGTATCATATGGTTCTTGTTCTTTCTTTTATTAATGTATTGCATCACATTGATTGATTTGTGGGTGTTGAATCAACCTTGCAGCCCAGGAATAAATCCCCCTTGGTCGTGGTGAATAATCCTTTTTTTTTTTTTTTTTTAAAGATTTTATTTATTTGTTTGATAGACAGAGAGTACAAGTAGGCAGAGAGGCAGGCAAGGAAAGAGGAAGAAGCAGGCTCCCCGCTGAGCAGAGAGCCCGATGTGAGGCTTGATCCCAGGACCCTGAGCCATGACCTAAGCTGAAGGCAGAGGCTTTAACCCACTGAGTCACCCAGGCGCCCCCGTGAATAATCCTTTTAATGTACTGTTGGATTTTTTTTGCTGCTACTTTAGTGAAAATTTTTGCATCCATGTTCATCAGGGTTATTATTGGTCTGTAATTCTCCTTTTTGATGGGGTCTTTGTCTGGTTTTGAGATCATGGTAATGCTGGCTTCATAAATGAGTTTGGAAGTTTTCCTTCCATTTCTATTTTTTTGGGAACAGTTCCAGGAGAATATGTATTAATTTTTCTTTAAATGTTTGGTAGAATTCCTCTGGGAAGCCATCTGGCCCTGGCCCTGGGCTCTGCCCTGATTGTCCTGGACAAACCTTATATCAGATAAGTTAGATTTTTAAGCTAAAGACTATAATAAGAGATGAGGAAGGACATTATATCATACTTAAAAGGTCTATCTAAGGCAGCTGGTTTGCTCAGTTGGTTAGAGCATGGTACTGGTAACAAGAAGAGCTAACAATTCTAAATATCAATGCCCCTAACATGGGAGCAGCCAGTTATATAAACTAATTAATAACAAAATCAAAGCAACTCATCGACAATAATACAATAATAGTAGGGTACTTTAACACCCCCTCACTGAAATGGACAGATCATCTAAACAAAAGATCAACAAGGAAATAAAGGAAATAAAGGCTTTAAATGACACACTGGACCGATGGACATCATAGATATATTCAGAACATTCCATCCCAAACCAACAGAGTATACATTCTTCTCTAGCACACATGGAACATTCTCCAGAATAGATCACATCATGGGTCACAAATCAGGTTTCACCTGGTACCAAAAGATTAGGATCATTCACTGCATATTTTCAGACCACAATGCTTGGAAACTAGGACTCAATCACAAGAGGAAAGTTGGAAAGAACTCAAATACATGGAGGCTAAAGAGCATCCTTTTAAAGAATGAATGGCTCAACCAGGAAATTAAAGAAGAGTTAAAAAATTCATGGAAACAAATGAAAATGAAAACACAACTGTTCAAAATCTTTTGGACACAGCAAAGGCAGTCCTGAGAGGAAAGTATGTAGTGATACAAGCCTTTCTCAAGAAATAAGAAAGGTCTCAAGTACACAACCTAACCCTACACCTAAAGGAGCTGGAGAAAGAACAGCAAAAAAAGCCTAAACCCAGTAGGAGAAGAGAAATAATAAAGATCAGAGCAAAAATCAATGAAATAGAAGCCCAAAGTACAGTAACAAAACTAGGAGCTGGTTATTTGAAAGAATTGATATGATTGATAAGCTCATGGCCAGACTTATCAAAAAGAAAAGAGAAAGGACCAAAATTGATAAAATCATGAATGAAAGAGGAGATATCACAGCCTCTTTCTCTTCTTCTGGGATCCCAATTATTCTACTATTGTTTCACCTTATGGTATCACTTATTTCTTGAATTCTCCCCTCGTGATCCAGTAGTTGTTTATCTCTCTTTTTCTCAGCCTATTTATTCTCCATTGTTTGGTCTTCTATATCACTAATTTTCTTTCCTGCCTCATTTATCCTAGCAGTAAGAGCCTCCATTTTTTATTGTACCTCATTAATAGCTTTTTTTATTTCAACTTGGTTACAGTTCTTTTATTTCTGCAGAAAGAGATTTTATTTCTTCAGAAAGGGATTCTCTAGTGTTTTCTACACTTTTCTCAAGCCCAGCTAGCATCTTTATAATTGTCATTCTGAACTCTAGTTCTGACATCTTACTAATGTCCATATTTATTAGGTCCCCAGCAGTTGCTACTGCCTCTTGTTCTTTTTTCTGAGGTGAGTTTTTCTGCCTTGTCATTTTGTCCAGGGAAGAATAGATGAATGAGAGAACAAAATGCTAAAAGGGTAACAACGATCCCAGAAAAATATATACTAAGCAAATCAGAAGAGACCCAAAACTGGGGGGAGAAGAAAGGAAAAAAAAAAGTATGATTAGGCTGGTGAATAGAACAGAGCCACACACTTGATTTTGGGTGTGTTTTGGTCTGTTAGAAGAAATTGCCTCCCAAAATTTTAAAGAAAGAAAAACTTATATTTATATAAAAATAAGGGTAAACATGATGAAGGGATGGAATATGGCTGTAAAGATGGGAATTTTAAGAAGATTTTAGAAAAGGAATTGATAAGATAAGAAGTTGGTTGAAAAAATAAAAAAAAGGAGAAAATGTGATCAGCCTGGAGACCAGAAGAAAACCATATCCTAGATTTAGGGTATATTTTGGTCTGTTAGAAGAAACTGTATTCCAATGTCCTCCATGTTATTTGTTATGCTCCACAAATAAGTGAAACCATATGATAATTGACTCTCTCTGCTGGACTTATTTCACTCAGCATAATCTCTTCCAGTCCCGTCCATGTTGCTACAAAAGTTGGGTATTCATCCTTTCTGATGGAGGCATAAACTCCATAGTGTATATGGGCCACATCTTCCTTATCCATTCGTCCGTTGAAGGGCATCTTGGTTCTTTCCACAGTTTGGTGACCATGGCCATTGCTGCTATAAACATTGGGGTACAGATGGTCCTTCTTTTCACTACATCTGCATCTTTGGGGTAAATACCCAGTAGTGCAATTGCAGGATCCTAGGGAAGCTCTATTTTTAATTTCTTGAGGAATCTCCACACTGTTCTCCAAAGTGGCTGCACCAACTTGCATTCCCACCAACAGTGTAAGAGGGTTCCCCTTTCTCCACATCCTCTCTAACACACGTTGTTTCCTGTCTTGCTAATTTTGGCCATTCTAACTGGTGTAAGGTGGTATCTCAATGTGGTTTTAATTTGAATCTCCCTAATGGCTAGTGATGATGAACAAAACAAATAACATGGAGGACATAGGGAGATGGAGAGGAGAAGGGAGTTGAGGGAAATTGGAAGGGGAGGTGAACCATGAGAGACAATGGACTCTGAAAAAACAATCTGAGGGTTTTGAAGGGGCGGGGGGGTGGGAGGTTGGGGGAGCCAGGTGGTGGGTATTAAGGAGGGCACGTATTGCATGGAGCACTGGGTGTGGTCCAAAAATGATGAATTCTGTTACGCTGAAAAGAAATTAAAAAAAAAAAAAAGAAAAACTGTATCCCAAAATTTTAAAGAAAAACTTATGTGTATTAAAAAAATAAGGTTAAATACAATGAAGGGATAGAATATGAGTATAAAAATGAAAATTAAAAGATTTTTAATAAAGTATTAATAAGATAAAATGTTAAAATAGGAAAGAGGAAACATTCAAAAAATAGAAAAGAAAAAATAACAAAGATTTAAAAAATTTAACTTTGAAAGATTAAAGAATCATAGGGAAAAAGTCCTGAATTCTATATGCTGTATTCCTCTAGCACTGCTGTTTTGCAGTTCTCATTGATCAGTAAACTTGGTCTTGGCTGGATGTTTTTGCTGAACTTCTGTGGGAGGGGCCTGTTGCCCATAATTCTCAAATGTCTTTGCCTGGAGGCGGAATTGCACCGACCTTGCCAGGGGCCGGGCTAAGTAATCTGCCCGGTTTGCTCTCGGGAGCTTTTGTCCCCTGAGCGCTTTCCATAGAGCTCTGGAGGATGGGAATGAAGATGGCGGCCTCCCAATCTTCGGCTGGAGGCGCCAGAGCTCGGCCCCACTCCTCAGTGCGCCCTCGGAGAAAAGCAGTAAATCCCTTGGAGAAAAGCAGTTAATCCCTCTGGTGTCTTTGGTCTCCAGCTGTGCTCTGTGCTCACCCAGCCTGTGACCTAGCATTTCTATCTCTGGCACACGGTCCCGTTTGGAGTCTCCAAACCCAGCAGATTCCTGCAATGTGGTCCTGTACCACTCCTCCCGGGGGAGAAGGTGAGTCTCTCTGGACCTGCCACTTCTGGGGTCCCTGCTCAAAGAGCAGGGGCCTGACTGTGCCTCAGATCACGGTTTAAGGTAACCCCAAGCTGAGAGCCCCTCCTCAGCTCTGTCTCTGCTGCGGGCTTCCCCATTCCAATACCTGGGAGCTCTGCCACCCTCAGTCACTTCCGGTCTTTTTGTAACCCTGCAGGTCCTGAGACCACACTATGCCCGTGAGGTCTCCACTTCCCACTTAGCCTCTGGAGCGACTTCCCTCAGTGGAGCCGACTTCTGAAAGTTCCGATTTTGTGCTCCGCTGCTCTACCATTTGCCAGGAGCTGGTCCCTCCTCCCAAGGTCTCTCTTCCCGCCTCTCGCCTCGGATTCACTTCTCCACACGTCCTACCTTCCAGAAAGTGGTCGCTTTTCTGTTCCTAGAATTGCTGCTCTTCTCTTTGATCATCTATTGAGTTTGTAGGTGTTCAGAATGGTTTGATAACTATCCAGCTGAACACTTGGGACCTGATGACATTCATGTCTCCTACTTTCCTCCACCATCTTGCTTTCCCCCCTTTTTTGTTTGTTTTTTTTATGGATTTTATTTATTTATTAACGAGAGAGAGACCACAAGTGGGAGTGGGAAGGGGCAGAGGGAGAAAGAGAAGCAGACTCCCTGCTGAGCAGGGAGCCTGATTCAGGACTCAGTCCCAGGACCCTGGGATCATGATCTGAGCCAAAGTCATATGCTTAACCCACTGAGCCACCCAGGTGCTCCCATTCTTCTGTTGATAAACATCTGAGTTGCTTCCACATTTTGGCTATTGTGGATAATGCTGCTCTGAATATGGGAGGGCAAATATCTGTTTGTATCACTACTTTCAATTCTTTTTATTCCTAGAAGTGGAATGGCTGGATCATATGGTAATTCTATTTTTAATTTTTCAAAGAACTGCTGCATATGGCTATTTTTTTTTTTTGCATAAAGCTATTCTTAATCCAAAGATCAGTGAGTTAAAAAGGTGTGTTACCTGCTCCCTAGCCACCTAATGAATACTTCTGTTCAAAAAGAGGAAGTACAGCACAACAAAGAGGAAGTACAGGAGGGACATAGCAATCATTATTTCATAGCATTTCTTTCTTTCTTTTTTTAAGTAATCTCTGCACTCAATATGGGGCTTGAGCTTATAACCCTGAGATCATGAGTTGCATGCTCTACTGATTGAGCCAGCCAGGCACCCCTGGGTCAAAGCAATTCTGATACTCAACGAGGCACATGATGCCAGATCCCCTTACTCTGGGGATAGGGACTGTTTCTTAATTAGGGCCTGCTTGGAGGACTACTTGCTAATTCACTGTTCTTTGAGGCTTTGCATTCCATTCTCAGGGATCTTGGCTCTACTTTCTGAAATATCCTAGTTTTCATAAAAATAAATTGTGTCTGGGGTGCCTGAGTGGCTCAGTCAGTTAAGCATCTGCTTTCAACTCAGATCATGATCCCAGGGGTCCTGGGATGGAGCCCCGCATTGGCCTTCCTGCTCACTGGGGAGCCTGCTTCTCCCTCTGCTGCTCCCCCTGCTTGTGCGCTCTCTCTCTTTCACTCTCTGCAAATAAATAAACAAGATCTTTAAAAAAAAAATGGCTTGTGTTTGTAGCTGGGCAGTTTCCTCAGCCTGCTTCCTATTCATGGAGACCTGGGGTCTTAGAGCACTACTTGGAATTTGGACAATCTCAGTCTCTTTCAGTCTGAGCTGACAGAAGTCCCTTAAAAATGTTGTAGGATTTCTATATGTCAGATTTATAGTCTACTCCATGAGATAAAACTTATATCCACAATTCTTTTCAAGATAGGCCCACCCTTTAGACTTGTTCATAGCTATTTTGAAATTAGCCCTCTTTGGGACCATGTCCTTTGGATTCCTGGAAGCCCTTTTGTCTCATGAAGAGAGTGTACTAGGAACCACCACAAATGTTTCTGAGATTTTAGCCAAGGGCTCTATAGCCAAACCCTCAATTTGATCTTCCTCTGGAGGCTGTTTCTTCCTCTGAGAATCCATTGCTGCCTGGATCAACTAGAGACGTAAAACAGTTTTGTTTTCCAACATAAGCAAGTCCTGGATTTTCTGTTTCTTCTAAATTCCTCTTGCAAACTTGAGTTCCTTCTTTTGTTCCCGTCTCTCTGGAAGCACTTTATCATGTGCCACTAGGATTAACCTACTGGGACTTCCAACGTTCAGCTTGGAAATCACTGTAGCTAGATCCAAAAGTTTATTAGCTGCATTTTCTGTCTTTTGTGTTTCCACAGGTGACAGTCTTGCCAATCGTTTTACTGCTGCATAACACAAATCATCCTTGCACTTTTCCATTTTCCAATCTATGCCTATGATCCCTTCACTGTTTTTCCAGTCTTTGCTCACAGTTTCCTTCTGCTTTTCCAGCCTCTACCCGTTGCCCGTCCCCAAACCAGATGCATGTCTGGTAGGTTTTGTTCTGGCTGCCCTTCACTCATGGTACCAGCGAAGAGTTCAATTGGGGAAGCAGAGCCATCCAAAACATTATGGAGACAAGGCATTAGGAATTCGAGACATTACACAAATGTTAGAGAAACCAGGGACATGGAAGTCTGGAAGGGGAGGTGAAGGATCAAAAGAAGAGTCATTACCCAGTCTGCCTACAGCTGGACATGTTGGAGCCACCAAGAAATCTGAGAGGCCCAGATGCCTGGGTGGTTCAGTTGGTTAAGTGTCTGCCTTTGGCTCAGGTCATGATCTTGGGGTCCTGGGATTGAGCCCTGAATCAGGGAGCCTGCTTCTCCCTCTCCCTCTGCCTGCCACTCCCCCTGCTTGAGCTCTATGACAAATAAATAAATAAAATCTTAAAAAAAATTAAAACAAAACAAACAAAATCAAGATGTCAACCACTCTGCTCAGTCCCTGAAATTGGACCACAAAGGGAGAGCTCAAAGACAGGTTGTTTTGAAGCTGTGGCCTCTGTGAGTCTGCCACCGTGCATCACATCAGTCTGGGAGTAGGCCTGGACTACTGTTGGTCTCAGGGCCAGTGGTTGAGAAGACACAGAGGGAAGGAGAGTGATAACAAGCTGGTGCCTGCCAGACACCTCGGAGTCTGTCCTTTGCCTCATCTGACTGTAGACCTCCTGAAAATAGTGGCTGTTGTCTCATGTCTGCCTTTCAAATTTCACTCAAGTGCTTCTTCTGGCCAGATCTAACTTGGAAGGCGGAGAGAAGGGGATTCTGGGAATCGTACTGAACAAGTTGGTACTAGCCCAATCCAGCACACACTGCATGCCTTTTTCCATGCCTTATGGGGAAATGGTACCACTTTATTGTGAGAGGGTCTGTTGTGAGAGGTATAGAGGTACAGAGATCTAGGGATTTATGTGTGGGTTGGAGGTGGAACGAGGGGTGCGAGGAATAGTGCTATCATGGTTTTGAGTGATTGGTCCAATTCTATTTTCTGCTGGAAAACAGAAGCCAGCCTACTATTCCTGGTGTCTAAGACTTATCTACAGCTGTGGTTTCCAACACTTGGTTCACATGAACCGCTAGGCCCACTGTCATCTGTCTCCATTAAAACTGGTCTTATGAAGATTACTAATGACCTGCTTGGTGCTAAACCCAATGGACACTTTTTGGATTTTATCATATGTAATTTAGGGATGGTCAGGGGAGTATGAATGGTCAATCATTTCCTCCTTCATGTTCTTTCTTTCTTGGTTCTTAGGATGGATTATTCTTTTGAGAATTCTTTTATTCTGTCCATCCCTTAAATATTTGTGTTAGGGGTATAGGGAGGGCTCTCTCCTACTTGGTGGTGGTCTGGAGCAGGCTCACCATAGCTCTCAGGAACCAATGGGATGCATCTCTTCATAGTTCACCTTCCATGATGACAAGTTGGTCATTTGAAATTGACCGCAGTGGGAGTATTTACACCACAGACATCAGCAACTGTTGCAATCAGAACTTCTCTTGCTAGAGAGCTGACTGGGAAACACTTTAATAGCAGCACATAAATGCTTCTAGACCGGCCCTTCACACTCTCCCGGGATAATCCGCAGTTATAGTTTCAAGCACTGTCTCTGTATTGATGCCTCTCACATCTTTCATCTCCAGTTAAGATCTGTCTTTAGGCCCAGCTTTTCAAATACCTTCTGGCTTCCTCTGGCTGCTCCACAAGCATATCATATTTCCCCTTAAAATAGCTCTTTTCTTTTTTTTTTAATCGTCTGTCTTAGTGAATGGCACTATCCTTGCCCTGTTTTTCACCTCTCATCTCCCCACCCCTTATTCAAACAATTACCATCAAATATTCATCCGGTATGCTCAATTACTACTCAAGTCTTTCTAAAATCCAGCTGCTTTTCTGGGTACCCATTGCAGCAATCCTGCGTCAGGGTTTCTCTTCCAGATCATTGCAACGGCTTCCAAACTGACTTTCCTGCCTTTGGTCTTACCTCCTCCCAGTCTGTTCTCTATGCTGCAGCCAGAATGATCTTTCAGAAGCACAGATATGATCACGTGACTCCCTTGTTTAAAACCCATCACTGGCTTCCCACTGCTGTCAGGTTAAAAGTCAACTTTAATTTACATGGTGCACACATACTTTACGATAACACCTTGCTTACCTTTTCAACCGCATGGCTTATTATGACTTCCCCAGAGGTAATTTTTCTTTAATTATTTTTAAAGAATTATATTTATTTATTTATTTATTTGAGAGAGTGCACAAGCAGGGGTTGCCGCAGATAGAAAGGGAGAAGTGGGTTCTCCACTGAGCAGGGAGCCCATTGCAGGGCTGCATCCCAGAACCCTGGAATCATGACCTGAGATGAAGGCAGATGCTTAACCAACTGAGCCACCCAGGTGCCCCTTTTCTTTTTCTTTTTTTTTTTAAATTCATTTATTTGTCAGAGAGAGAGAGAGAGAGAGAGCACACACACAAGCAGGCAGAGTGCCGGGCAGAGATGGAGAGAGAAGCAGGCTCCCCAAAGAGTAAGGAGCCTGATGCAGAAATCCATCCCAGGACCATGGGATTATGACCTGAGCCAAAGGCAGCGGCTTAACCGACTGAGCCACCTAGGCATCCCCCCTCTTCTTTTTTTAATAAATATTTTTTTGATCTAATTGAGGGAGGGAGAGGGAGAGCACATGCAGGGGGTAGGGACAGAGGAAGAGTGAGAGTGATAAGCAGACTACCTGCTGAGTGAGGGCCTGACTCTGGCTGGATTCCAGGACCCTGAGATCATGGCCAGAGCCAAAGTCAGATGCTAAACCAACTGAGACACCCATGTGTCCCATCTCCAGATATTTTTCATTCTAGCCACTTCACACCAAGATTTTTCACTTCAGGGATTTTTACTTTTTGTTTATTATTGTTATTATTATTATTATTATTATTTTTAAGTAGTTTCCATACCCAGAATGCAGCCCAACTTGGGGCTTGAACTCACAACCCTGAGATCAAGACCTGAGCTGAGACATGAGTTGGATGCTTAACTAACTGAGTCACCCAGGCACCCCCATTTCTGGGGCTTTTATTGTGCAGTGCCCTCTATCTGGACTCATCCTCTCCATTCTCACCTTCTCTGTTCACTCCCCTCATCTTTTAACTTAGAAACTGCCTCTTCTGTGCGGCAGAGATAATGCTATGTGTTCACCAAATCATTTCATCTTCTTTCTTGGGCCCAGGAAACCTGCATGACCATCTCTCTCGCGTGTAGGGGGGGGCCACGTGGGTAGTCCTGGCTAATGGAATGTAAAGGGAAGTTCTCTGTGTTTTCCAGATGCAAGTTGTTAAGTATCTGATGTGCCTTTCCCTTACACACCACCATCCCCACCCCACCCCACCCCTGCCCTCTACACCAGCTGGGTGACACAGGGACATCCTTGAAGCTCTAAGTTTGCGTGGTCACAACATGGAAGCCGCCTGGGTCCCTGAGACACCATTGGAGGAAAGAGCCAAGAAATCTGCCCAAGGTGAACTAAAAAATACTCATTATCTTCCATCACTGACATTTGGACACTGTTTTACCAAGTAGCAATAGATGTCCCCATTAATGCAGTTTGGGAATCTGTTCCCACATGTCCCTTGAGACTTGGTCAAGTAGTCCTCTGTCTGTTCCCATAGCACTCTGTTCTTGATTCCTCATATAGAACTTCTTTTTATGTAACAGAAATGGCAGTTTTCTTGTTTCTTTCTGGCAGCTGGAAGCTCTCTGAGGCCAGGGACTGTGTCTGTTCTCGGTTTCCTAGAACAGCATCCAGCACGACCATACTGGTTTGCTAGACGGCTTTGCCAATCCTTTCCTATCCCCTTGATTAATCAGGGGAGGCCTCATATTTGCATCAAGTGCAGAATCTCTTGAAGTTGTCCCCTCCCTCACCCAGTCATCCAAGAAGAATAGTGGCTTGTTCAGTTCCAAGGGATAAGTTCTGCTGTCAGACATCAGGCAGAGAAACAGCTAGAGAATGGAATCAGTTCACCCATGCGCTCTGGCTTAGGGCTTCTGTCACTTAGCTAACTGCCCGGTGATATCACTCTAGTCAAGGCCTGGCCCCCACTGCTGTTCCTCCTCTTTGGCCTTCTAGACCCTGACATGGGACCTGGATCACCTGTGTGCAATTCTCCATCATGGTGTGTTCCCCCCGAAGCCTCTGATGTTCTTTGTTCCTGCTCCTTCTCAAGCCTTCAGAGTGGTTGCTGGGACATTGAGTCTCACACGGAACGGGTCAGGACTTCATGGCTTTCCTCCCAGGATGTTTCTTGGTCCCCATGCAAATTTACAGTGACCACCTACGTGTACCAAGCTTCAAGAGACAACATTTTTCAGGCCACAAAAGGTCTTTTGTCCCTTCTCCCAGAGCAGCAGGTGCCTATTTGTCCCCTGTTTACATAACTACTAAAGGCCACTCGTGGGCCACCCCATCCCCAACAAAACACAGACAAATTCTGAAGGACTTTCTCTGTTCAGCCAAGCCAGGAGTTCTCCAACTTTTTTGTTTCAAGATCCATTTTTCCTCTTAAAAATTATTGAACTTTTATTTTGGGGCTTTTATTTATCTACCTTTCTATTATTAGGAATTAAAATAGAGAAAGTTAAAAAAATATAACCATTAATTCATTTAAAATTAACAATAATAGGGACACCTGGGTGGCTCAGTGGGTTAAGCCTCTGCCTTCGGCTCAGGTCAAGATCTCAGGGTCCTAGGATCAAGCCCTACATCGGGCTCTCTGCTCAGCAGGGAGCCTGCTTTCCCCCCCTCTCTGCGCCTTCCTCTCTGCCTACTTGTGATCTCTCTCTCTCTGTCAAATAAATAAATAAAACCTTAAAAAAATAAAATTAGCAATAATAAACCCTATACATGTTAATGCAAGTAAGACGTATTTTATGAAAATAGCTGTATTTTCCAAAATAAAAAGCTTTTGGACACCTAGATGGTTCAGTGGGTTGAGCCTCTGCTTTGGGCTCAGGTCATGTTCTCAGGGTCCTGGGATCTAGCCCCACATTGGGCTCTCTGCTCAGCGGGGAGCCTGCTTCCCCTTCTCTCTCTGTCTGCTTCTCTGCTTACTTGTGATCTCTCTCTGTCAAATAAATAAATAAAATCTTAAAAAAAAAAAAAAAGCTCTAGGCTACCTGGGTGGCTCAGTGGGTTAAGCCTCTGCCTTCAGCTCGGGTCATGATGTCAGAGTCCTAGGATCGAGCCCAGGATTGGGCCCTCTGCTCAGCAGAGAGCCTGCTTCCCTTCTCTCTCTGCCTTCCTCTCTGCCTACGTGTGATCTCTCTCTCTGTCAAATAAATAAAAAAAATATTAAGGGGGAAAAAAAAAGCTCTAGTGAGAAGAATGATGTTGTTTCACATTTTTGTAAATATCTTTACTATCTGGCTTTACGGAAGACACTTGATTCTCATAGTTGCTTCTGTATTCAATCTGTTGCCGTAGGTAGTTTTGGTTGAAGTACTTGAAAAATGGAGGAATATTTTAGTAGCCTTTTTAGATAATCATAGATATTATTCTTTCATATCACACTCAAAACTTGACCAGTGGTACTTTCTTAAAATTTACTTGCAATGTAGAATCTGAAATCATTTCCTATCTATTGATGTATTTTGCAGTTTGAATGGATCCTTTACCCATACATAACTTTGTCACATCGTGGATTGGTCATGTAGGAAAGGCTGGTCCACTGAATTATGCAGATCTTTTGAATGTTGACATAATCCATTAAACAATATTAAAAGAATCACATTTGTTATTTTCACCATTGATCTCATCAGAATACCTTTAAGTATGGAGAAGTTTTTAAGCTCACAGTGGCAGATACAAGTTTTCCAAAATTCTAATTTTCTCTTAAAAACTCACATTTTATCACTGGCAACCAGCACTGTCAGTTGTTTTCCTTGAAGTGACAGGCTCACTTCATTTATGTTTGAGAAAATGTGCCAAATACCCAAGTCAAAATAATCATAGTATGTCTGTCAGTTCTTTCAAGTAAAAAATGATGCTCTGTGAAAAAGCTGCTAGTTCAGCTCCGAACTCAAGCAATCACACAAGTGTTTTCCTGTGGGGCAACCATGCTACTTTGGTATGCAGCAAAATGTTTTATTTCCATTTTGTTTCATGAAATATTAAAAGATGCATAGGGTTGAGATTTAATACAATGAATGGTTTTAAGTAAAGGTGGTTTTATTTTGGGGGCACCTGGGTGACTCACTCAGTTATGTGTTTGGGCCTTCGGCTGATGCCATGATCCCAGAGATGGTCCTTGAAGTTGTACTTCAAGAAGGAAGGCTTTAGGCAGAAGGAACATTGTGTATGCAACTCTGTGAATTTCCTAAAGTGTGAATTTTAAGACTAAGACATTCTAGAAATAACATGTGTGAGAGAGGAAATTCGTGTGTAAACCTATGGCCCCAGAGTTCCTGAAAGAAGAAAGGAGGTCCTTCATAGGTGTGCTTGGATTGAGACAATGTTCTTATCTTCTTGCATTTGCTAGAAGAGGATCCTTTACAGAATGGGACTCTACCATAGGGCAGGCTACTAGACAAGCAGTGAAGTCCCTGGAGACGGCCATATGCTGCCAGAAATTGTGGGTATTGGATTAGGACAAGAGTCAAAGACTTTTTTAAAAAATATTTTATTTATTTATTTGACAGAGATCACAGGTAGGCAGAGAGGCAGGCAGAGAGAGAGGAGGAAGCAGGCTCCCTGCTGAGCAGAGAGCCCACTGCGGGGCTTGATCCCAGGACCCTGTGATCATGACCTGAGCTGGAGGCAGAGGCTTTGACCCACTGAGCCACCCAGGCACCCCAAGAGTCAAAGACTTTTGTTAGTGACTTGACCACACCTTAGAGATGTTTAGTAGTGACAGATCTCTGGGAAAGGGGAGTGAAGGACAATGACAAGATACTGAAAGAAGTCACAAGCAGTCTCAGAACTTTAGATGCCTCCACAGCAATGGCTGACTGCTGGGAAGATTATTCCCTGTGGTGGAAGTAACCAGGACTCACACATCAAAGTTTTTGAAGATGCACGAGCTGGAAGGAGAAAAGCCCTATGCATTTGTGTTAGTATTGCAGAGTTTGTTTGTTTGTTTGTTTTTTAAGATTTTACTTATTTATTTGACAGAGAAGCAGGCAGAGAGAGAGGAAGGGAAGCAGGCTTCCTGCTGAGTGGAGAGCCTGACACCGGGCTCGATCCCAGGACCCCGGGATCACGACCCAAGCTGAAGGCAGAGGCTTAACCCACCAAGCCACCCAGGCACCCCAGTATTGCAGAGTTTTGCAAAGAGCTGCAAGACCTGGATGGGAGAGATTTGAAGGAAAAAAGCAGGCTGAGTTAGAGGCAGTGACTGCCACTACTAGTCACAGTGACGTGTACCCTATATATGAGGCAAGACTCAGAGTCTAAGCCTAAGAATCCAGTAAGATCAAAGATTTTGTTTATTTATTTATTTGAGAGAGAGAGAGACAGCGAAAGAGGGAACACAAGCGGGGTGGGGGGAGAGGGAGAAGCAGGCTTCCTGCAGAGTAGGGAGCCCAACGTGGGGCTCGATCCCAGGATTCTGGGATCATGGCCTGAGCTGAAGGCAGATGCTTAACAACTGAGCCACCCAGGCGCCCCAAGAATCCAGTAAAATCAAGAGACAGGCACATGTCAGAGATATTGTGAGGTTCAGCTCCAGCAAAAATCACAATAAAGTGAGTCAAGTGAATTTTTTTCTGTTTCGTGGTGCATATTAAACTTATGTTTACATTATACTATAGTATATTAAGTGTGCAGCAGCATTGTATGTAAAAAGAAAACAATGTACCTACCTTAATTAAAAAATAATTTATTGCTGGGGTGCCTGGGTGGCTTAGTTGGTTAAGCATCTGACTCTTGATTTCAGCTCAGGTCATGATCCCAGGGTTGTGAGATCAAGACCTACATGGGTCTCAACACTCAGTGGGGAGTCTACTTGAGATTCTCTCTCTCCCTCTGCCTCTCCCCTGCTTGCATGCATTTGCTTTCTTTCTCTAAATAAATAAACATACAAATAAATAAAATCTTCAAAAATTACTTTATTGCTAAAAAATGCTAAACGTCATCTAAGCTTTCAGCAAGTCATAATCTTTGTTTTTGGTGGAGGGTCTTGCTCAGATGTTGATGACTGCTGACTGATCAGGGTGGTAGCAAGGGTGAAGGCTGGTGTGGCAGTTGCAATTTCATAAAACAAGACAACAGTGAAGTTTGCTCCATCGACTCTTCTTTTTGTGAATGATTTCTCTGTCACATGCAATGCTGTTTCATACCATTTTTGCCCTAAGTAGAACTTCTTCCCTTTTTTTCCTAAAGATTTTATTTTATTTTATTTTTATTTATTTACTTGGCAGACAGAGATCACAAGTAGGCAGAGAGGCAGGAAGAAAGAGGAGGAAGCAGGCTCCCTGCTGAGCAGAGAGCCCAATGTGGGGTTCAATCCCAGGACCCTGAAATGATGACCTGAGCCGAAGGCAGAGGCTTAATCCACTGAACCACCCAGGTGCCCCATCAAAATATTTCATTTTTAAGCAATCTCTACACTCAATGTGGGGTTCAAACTCACAACCCTAAGATCAAGAACTGTACATTCACTAATGAGCCAGGCAGGTGCCCCAGAACTTCTTTCAAAATTGGAGTAAATTCTCTCAAAACCTCTCACTGCTTTAGCAACTAAGTTTATATAATCTATGTTATATCTAAATATATAATATTTATATAATAAATATAATTTGTTGTCATTCCAACAGTCTTCACAGCATCTTCACCAGGAGTAGATTGCATCTCAGAGAACCAATTTCTTTGCTCATCCATAAGAAGCAACTCCTCATCCACTCAATTTTTTTTTAAAGATTTTATTTATTTATTTGACAGAGAGAGAGAGAGAGAGAGAGAGAGAAAGAAAGCTGAGCAAGGAGCCCAGTGCAGGGCTTGATCCCAGGATCCTAGGATCATGCTCTGAGCCAAAGGCAGTCACTTACCTATCTGAGCCCCCCAGGTACCCCTCAAGTTTCATTACAAGATTGCAGCAACTCAAATCTTCAGGCTCCTCTTCTAACACTAGTTCTCCTGCTATTTCCACCCCATCTGCATTTACTTCCTCCCCAGAAGTCTTGAATCCCTCAAAGTCATCCACGAGGGTTGGAATCGGCTTCTTCCAAATTCCTGTTAATGTTGATGTTTTGATTTCTTCCCATGAATCATAAATGTTCTTAATGGCATCCAAAATGGTGACTCCCTTCCAGAAGCTTTTCAATGAACTTTGCCCAGATCCTTCAGAGAAATCAGTATCTATGGCAGCTATCGCCTTAAGAAATGAATTTCTGAAACAGGAAGGCATGAAAGTCAGAATTACACATTGATCCATGGGCTGCAAATGAATGTTGTGTTAGCAGGCATGAAGACAGTATTCATCTCACTGTACAGCTCCATCAGAGCCCTTGGGGGACCAGGTGCACTGTCAGTGAGCAGTCATGTTTTGAAAGGAACATTTTTTTTCTGGAATATTTTTTTTTTCTGAGCAGTAGATCTCAACAGTGAGCTTAAAATATTCATAAGCCATGTTATAAACAGATGTGTTGTCATCCAGGCTTTGTAGTTCTATTTATAGAGCACGGGAAGAGTAGATCTAGCGTAATTCTTAAGGGCCCAAGGATTTTCAAAATGGTAAGTGCATTGGCTTTGACTTTAAGTCACCAGCTGCAGTAGCCCCTGACAAGAGAGTCAGCCTGTCCTTTGAAGCTTTGAGGCTGAACATTGATTTCTCCTCTGTAGTGATGAAAGTCCTAGATGGCACCTTCTTTCACTATAAGGTTATTTTATTTACACTGAAAATCCACTGTTCAGTGTGGCCACTTTCAGTAATGATCTTAGCTAGATCTTCTGGAGAACTTGCTGCAACTTCTACATCACCACTTGCTTCTTCCTCTTGCACTTTTATGCTATGGAGATGACTTTTTCCCTTAAACCTCATGAACCAACCTCTGCTAACTTCAGACTTCTCTTCTGTAGCTTCCTCACCTCTCTCAGCCTTTATGGAATTGAAGAGAGTCAGGACTTTGCTCTGGATGAGGCTTTGGCTAAAGGGAATGCTGTGGTTGGTTTGATCTTCTCTCCAGGCCACTCAAACTTTCTCCATATCAGCATTAAGGCTGTTTCATGGGGCGCATGGGTGGCTCAGTGTGTTGGGCCTCTGCCTTTGGCTCAGGTCATGATCTCAGAGTCCTGGGATCGAGTCCCTCATCGGGCTCTCTGCTTGGCGGGGAGCCCCACCTGCCTCTCTGCCTACTTGTGATCTCTCTCTGTCAAATAAATAAATAAATCTTAAAAAAAAAATAAAAGAATTTCTGTTCGTCTAAAAAAAAAAAATGCTGCTTCATTTTCTTAGCATTTGTGTGTCCCCTGGAAACACTTTTAATTTCCTTAAAGAACTGTTCCTTTGCCTTCACAACTTGGCTAACTGTTTGGCTCAAGAGACCTAGCTTTTGGCCTATCTCAGCTTCTGACATGTCTCCCTCACTAAGCTTCAGTCATTTCTAGCTTTTGATTTTTTTTTTTTTTAGATTTTATTTAGTTATTTATTTGACAGACAGAGATCACAAGTAGTCAGAGAGGCAGGCAGAGAGAGAGAGAGGAGGAAGCAGGCTTCTTGCTGAGCAGAGAGCCCGATGTGGGGCTCGATCCCAGGACCCTGGGATCATGACCTGAGCCGAAGGCAGAGGCTTTAACCCACTGAGCCACCCAGGCGCCCCTCTAGCTTTTGATTTAAAGTGAGAGACATAGGGTTCTTCCTTTTATTTGAACACTTAGAGGCCATTGTAGGGTTATTAATTCTCCTAATTTCAATATTGTTGTATCTCAGGGAATAGAAAGGCCGGAGGAAAGGGAGAGAGACTGGCGAATGGCTGGTCAGTGGAGCAGTCAGAACACACATATTTTTCAGTTAAGTTCATCATCTTATATTGGAGTGGTTTGTGGCATCCCCAAAACAATTAAAGTGGTAACATTAAAGATCACCAGTCACAGATCACCATAGCAAATATAATAGTGAAAAAGTTCAAAATACTGTTAGAATTACCAAAATGTGACAGGGAAACAGAAAGCGAGCAAATGCTTTTGGAAAAATGGCACCCACAGTGCTGTGTGACGCAATGTTGCCACAAACCTCAATTTATAGAAAATACAATATCTATGAAATGTAATGAAGTAACATAGGCCTGTATTAGGTTAGGATGTGACTAGGAGGGCTATTAAACCTTGCTTCCCCACAGGAATCCTTGGAGTTCTGGGGACAGACGTTAGATTTGCCCCTGAATATAGGATGGGACGGTGAGCCTTTTTTATTTTTCCAGTTATAATTGACATACAACATTATATTAGTTTCAGAAGTATGACATGATGGTTTGATGTTTATATATATTGCAAAACGATCACTACAATAAGTATAATTAACAGCCATCACCATTAATACAGACTTTTTATCTTGTGATAAGAACTTTCTTTAAAAACATTTTTAAAAATTCCATGATAATTAACATACAGACATACAGTGTTATACTAGTTTCAGGTATATAATATAGTGATTCAACAATTCTGTACATTACTGTGTGCTCATCATGATAAATGGACCTTAATCCCCTTAACCTTTTTCACTCTTCCCCCCATCTACCTCTCCTCTGGCAACTACCAGTTTGCAATCTGTGAGTTTTTTATTTTTTTATTTTTTTTTGAGAGGGAGAGAGAGAGAGAGAACCAGAAGAGGGGAAGAGGAAGAGGGAGAGAGAGAATCTCAAGCAGACTCCATGCTGAGCATGGAGCCTGATGAGGGGCTCGATCTCATGACCTCAAGATCATGATGTGAACTGAAATCAAGAGTCAGATGCTCAGCTAACCGAGTCACCCAGGTGCTCCTCTCTGAGAACTTTTTTTTTTTAAAGATTTTATTTATTTATTGACAGACGGAGATCACAAGTAGGCAGAGAAGCAGGCAGAGGAGAGGAGGAAGCAGGCTCCCCGATGAGCAGAGAGCCAGATGTGGGGCTTGATCCCAGGATCCTGAGATCATGACCCGAGCTGAAGGCAGAGGCTTAACCCACTGAGCCACCCAGGTGCCCCTACTCTCTGAGAACTTTTAAGATTTACTCTCTTGGGGCACCTGGGTGGCTCAGTTGGTTGAGCGTCCAACTCTTGGTTTTGGCTCAGGTCGTGATCTCAGGGTTATGATCTCAGATTTGTGGGATCGAGCCCTGTGTTGGGCTCTGCTCTCAACACAGAGTCGGCTTGAGATTCTCTCCCTCTGGGCTTTCCCCTGCTCTCTCTCTCCCTTTATCTAATAAATAAGTAAGTAACATCTTAAAAAAAAAAAGATTTACTCTCTTAGTAACTTTTTAAGTGTCACTATTGTCAAAATACCCTCGAGACAGGTTGTAACAGTTTCACTTCCACAGGCTAATTCTTAGATCCTTTTTTTTTTTTTTTTTTTCAGAGAGAGAGAGAAGAGATAGAAAGCACAACAGGGGAAGTGTTAGGAGAGGGAGAAGCAGGCTCCCCCCACCCCCCAAGCAAAGAGCCCAACGTGGGACTCGATTTCAGGACCCTGGGATCATGACCTGAGCTGAAGACACATGGACAACTGATTGAGCCACCCAGGCATCCCTTCCACAGTCTAATCCTAATCTTGAAGTGCATATTGACCCTAGATGACTGACGGACTTGGGGACAGCCAGGCAACTGAATTTCGGGTTATATACAAATCACTTGTCTGGTATTGCTTTAGGAGCTTTCTCACCTGTGGCTACCCTTGTGGTTCCTACCAGGTGGGCCTTGGTTATCGTCTTCTTCTTTTTTTTTTGTTTCTGTTTTTGTTTTGTTTTAAAGATTTATTTTAGTTTAGAGAGGGAGTGAGAATGGGGGAAGGGTGGGGAAGGGAGAGACAGAATTTCCAACAGACTCTCCACTGAGTGAGGAGTGCAACGTGGTTCTCAATCCTACTATCCTGAGATCCTGAGATCACGACCTGTGCTGAAGTCAAGAGTTGATGCTCAACTGACTGAGCCACCCAGAGGCCCCAAGGGCCTTGGTTATCTTGTCATGCTCTTCCTCAGTTTCTTTTGTTGGTTTCATATCCTCTGTCCACCCTTGAAGCTTCTTTATTTTTTGCTTTGTATGTTTCCCCAAGAGATTTGATTCTATCTATGGCTTCCGGCTTCACAGGTAGATACTTTCCAGATCTACACTCTCAGATGCAAACCCATGTGTTCTCTGCTGCGGTTTGTATACTATTTTGTACACACTAGCAGTGTCCAGGTTGGTGACGGGGTAAATACTGATGTTTCTGAGGGTAAGTGAAACGAATGTTCTGTCCTCCATGGGGACGGAGAGGTGGTGTAAGCTGGTGGCTGGTCAAGAGCAACAATAATTGTCACAGTCTGATATCTCGGCTCTGAACTGGAGGGTGAAACAAAGGTAACCTCCAAGGCCTTAGCTGGAAAATGAAAATAAAAGGAGCAACTTGGCCACCGCCATATGTACCTCTGTAATGGGCCTCCCAGGCTCCAGTTTCTGTTTTTATAATCCATCCTCCAGCTCACAGTGAGTGAAAAGTGTGGGGCTCCTGGGTGGCTCAGTGGGTTGAGGCCTCTGCCTTCCGCTCAGGTCATGGTCCCAGGGTCCTGAGATCGAACCCCGCATTGGGCTTTCTGCTCAGGAGCGAGCCTGCTTCCCCCCGCCCCTGCCTGCCTTTCTGCCTACTTGAGATCTGTCTGTCAAATGAGTAAATAAAATCTTAAAAAAAAAAAGTCCCACCCCCAACTTGAATGTCTTATCTTTGTGGCTTCCAGAATCAAATCTGAGTGATTTAGCACAAGGTCCTCAGACATCTGGAGTCCTATCTGCCATGAGCTTCCTGGTTTCCCACTCCTCCCACATGTTCCCAGCTGCCCTTGTCCTTGAGTTCAGTGGCTACACTGAGTTTCTTACTGTTTGACACCTCCTTTTCTTCCTGGCTTACTTATTGAATAGGGATCTGCCTAAAGGGTAACCTCTTTTACAAATTCTTTTCTACTCATAAGGAATCCTTGAAATAGAGATAACCACTCTTTGCACTGCTGTGGAAATGAAGGCATACTTGTGTTATTGTACTCATCACACTGGCCTATGGGTCATCTGACTGCATTGCTTGACAGGCATTCCATGGGGGTGAGGGCCAAGCATCATAGTCATTGTCAGAGTTCAAGTTCAGGTTTATTACATTGCTGAGTGGGAGGCATACAGACAGATTCACCATACCACACAGAACTCGCTGCAGTTGTGTTCTTTATTCAAGGCACTACCAGAACTCCTTCAATGTATGTGAATATTTGTTCTCATATTTTTTTAAAAAAAATTTTTATTTATTTGACAGAGATCAGAAGCAGGCAGAGAGACAGGCAGAGAGAGAGGGGGAAGCAGGCTCCCTGCTGAGCAGAGAGCCCAATGCGGGCTCGATCCCAGGTCCCTGGGATCATGACCTGAGCTGAAAGCAGAGGCTTTAACCCACTGAGCCACCTAGGCACCCCTCATATTTTTCTGATATTTTGGCCCCTTGAATTTTTTCCCATATTTGTTAAAGTATATTTGGGTTTTATAAACATATTTTTTGGGAGAAATTTTTTATTGTAAAATATGCATAACATAAAATTTACCGCTTTAACCATTTTTGAGTCTTCCCCCTTAAATTATATTGGCAAATAATTCAAGCACATCCATTCCAATTACCCCCCTTCTCCAACATTTGATAGTATATTGAATATCTATCTATATCAATAAATAGATTTCCCTAGACCAGTAGAAATCTGCATATTGTCTGAGAGGTTCATCACTTAGAATGAGCAAATATGGGGCACCTGGCAGTTGGAAGAGCACCTGACTCTTTTTTAAGAAAGATTTTATTTATTTATTTGAGAGAGAGAGAGACAGCACGTGGGAGAGTAGGAACGGGGGTGGGGCAGAGGGAGAGGGACAAGCAGACTCCGCACTGAGTGGGACACTGGAGGCAGGGCTTAATGCCAAACCCTGAGATCATGACCTGAGCCGGAGTCAGACACTTAACTGATTCAACGACCTTGGCACCCCTGGTATAGAGATTACTTAAATAAAAACTTGGGGGCCTGGGTGGCTCAGTTGGTTGAGCATCCAACTCTCAGTTGCAGCTGAGGTCATGATCTCTGGGTCTTGGGATCCACCCTTGAGTCGGGCTCTGCACTGAGGGCAGGGTCTGCTTGAGATTGTCTCTCTCCCACTGCTCCTCTCCACCACTCATGCTCTCTCTCTCACAAAATAAATAAATAAAACCTTAAAAAAAAGAAGAGTGAGCAAGTACACCATGTTTCAGACCATTTTGTTTATGAGAATGCAGTAATAATCATAACTAAACCCTTTTAAAGGCTTGAGCACCTTAGAAGGAGGTCACTCCTCAAAGCCAAACTAAATATTTTGGTGAGGAATCAAAGATTAATTTTAGGGCGCCTGGGTGGCTCAGTGGGTTAAGCCGCTGCCTTCGGCTCAGGTCATGATCTCAGGGTCCTGGGATCGAGTCCCGCATCGGGCTCTCTGCTCATCAGGGAGCCTGCTTCCCTCTCTCTCTCTGCCTGCCTCTCTGTCTACTTGTGATCTCTGTCTGTCAAATAAATAAATAAAATCTTAAAAAAAAAAAAGAAAAAAAAGATTAATTTTATTAATTTTAATTAATTTTAATTTTTTAAAAAAGATTTGATTTATTTATTTGACACAGAGAGAGAGAGAGACCACAAGAGAGGGAACACAAGCACAGGGAGCAGGAGAGAGAGAAGCAGGTTTCCCCGCAGAGTGGGGAGCCCGATATGGGACTCAATCCCAGGACCCTGGGATCATGACCTGACCCGAAGGCAGATGCTTAACGACTGAACCACCCAGGCACCCCCAAAGATTAATTTTAAAAGGTGTGAGAATACTTTGAACCTTAATTGGGCTACAGAAATAGTCTTTCAGCTTCTTTCTCTACATTTCACTTCGAGTTTCTATATATCCATAGAGGCTGGTAGGAAAAATACATGTACTAATTAAGTCATGATGTTTTGAATTTCTGTTTTCTCCCTTCCTTCTTATAATCCAAATTTCAAACAAAATTTTTTTCTCAATCAGTTTTATTTATCATGAGGAGTCACATTCTCTGGAGTGAAAACAGCATTAATAGATAACAGCCAGTGATTGAATCTAAGCGAGCATTCCAATGTAAAAATATTCTTGCTCTCTTTCTAAAGTGGTGCCATGCTGTTCAGGTTTAAGCAAGGCAGGTCTCTTTCCATTTCATGGCTGGGGGATGTTAGGGTAGACCCATTCAGCTGTTTCTGTAGAAAATGATTTCTAAAAATCCCGGTGACCTTGTTCTGCCCTCAAATAACTTTAAGAACAGTTGGATATAAAAACTTCAGACTTTACATACTCACAACTCTCTGAGGAATACAATCATTGTTAGTTTGAGAAAAAGCTTACTATTTTTTTTTTTTTTTTTTTTTTTTAGTTAGAAAGCTCTAATATTACATGTTTGCACATGCTTGGTATGTAACTCAGACTCTGCTGATGAAAAGTGATAGGAGGCTTTTATAACATATGTGTAGATGCAGGTTTTTCCTTTATTTACCATGTCCTAGAACTTAGAAAGGCATATGGAATTTATGCTGTAACCTTTCTCTCAAAGTTAAAACTTTACATCTGTTCAGCAATATAAAAACAGAGATCCCACTCCGACGTTGCAGAAGTCATGTAGAAGATCTTATGATGGCGACTCTAAAGAACAGATGTCAGCTCTGTTCGTGTCCACAGCAAAGCAGGCCAGAATGTTCTGGCACTCTCTAGGAAAAGGGTGCTTTTTGTTTTGTTTTGTTTTGTTTTGTTTTGAGGATCCATACAAGATTTTCACACATATTCTGGACAGGGCCCTAAGCGAAGATTTTTGATGGCTGGTGAGGTCAGGCTTCTGACACCTGGGGTTTAAAAATAACTTACATCAGAGTTCCTTCTGGAACACTGAAGGTAGTTAATTCTTCAATGCCTTACCCAGGACCTCCTGAATGTTTGGCTACCATCCAAAATGCAAGCCTTTTGTAGCATCCTCTCCTCTGGTTTAAATTCCACATTGTTCTACATTTCCTTTTCCCCATTTATCTTCCAGCTGTTGTACTCTGATCTCTGGAAGCTCTTCCATCAAAAGCAAACCCGCTGTACCCTAAGTGTCTTTCCAAAAGCCTTCCTCTCACTACTCAAAGAGATCTACTCACTCTTACTACCTCCCTTACTGTTGCCAGCAGTGTTGTTTTCCTGGTAGTCTCCATCCCTGTAAATAACTTTTTTTTTTTTTTAAAGTAAATTCTACAGACAACATGGGGCTTGAACTCACCACCCCAAGATCAAGAGTCTCATGCTCTGCTGAGTCAGCCAGGCACCCCTAAAAAATTTCTTAGTAGCAAAGTAATTTAAAAACATGAAATAAAAACTATCCCCCACCCAGAAGATAAATACATTTTTTTCAGATTTTATTTATTTTTTTGAGCTAGAGAGAGAGCAGGAGCAGGGGAGCAGAGGGAGAGGGAGAAGCAGGCTCCCTGCTGAGCAAGGAGCCCAACCTGGGGCTGGATCCCAGGATCTGGAATCATGACCTGAGCCAATGGCAGACACTTAACTGAGCTACCCAGGAGTCCTGGAGGATAAACATTGTTATACTTTTGAGTATATCCTTCAAAACATGTGTAGTGATTATACAATATGCATTTTCCCCCACATAACACATATGCTGTAAATTTCTTTCTTTCTTTTTTTTTTTAAAGATTTTATTTCTTTATTTGACAGAGATCACAAGTAGACAGAGAGGCAGGCAGAGAGAGAGAGACAGAGGAGGAAGCAGGCTCCCCGCCGAGCAGAGAGCCCGATGTGGGGCTTGATCCCAGGACCCTGGGATCATGACCTGAGCTGAAGGCAGAGGCTATAACCCACTGAGCCACCCAGGTGCCCAGCTGTAAATTTCTTTAAAAATGTTTACTATAGGGGCGTCTGGGTGGCTCAGTGGGTTAAAGCCTCTGCCTTCAGCTCAGGTTATGATCTCAGGGTCCTGGGATTGAGCCCCGCATCGGGCTCTCTGCTCATCAGGGAGCCTGCTTCCTCCCCTCTCTCTGCCTGCCTCTCTGCCTACTTGAGATCTCTGTCTGTCAAATAAATAAAATCTTTAAAAAAATGTTTACTATAAATTATTTCAAATATATAATGAAAAATAGAAATACAAGGAACTCTTGCATATCCACTAACTGGTCTTGTGAATTTTTTTTTTTTTTAAGATTTTATTTATTTACCTGAGGGAGACAGAGAGAGAGAGAGAGCATGAGAAGGGAGAGGGTCAGAGGGAGAAACAGACTCCCTGCTGAGCAGGGATCCTGATGTGGGACTTGATTCCAGGACTCCAGGATCATGATCTGAGCTGAAGGCAGTCGCTTAACCAACTGAGCCACCCAGTCAACCTTGTGAATTTTTTAAAAAAGATTTTATTGATTTATTTGAGACAGAGCACAAGCAGGAAGAAGGGTCAGAGGGAGAGGGAGAAGTAGACTCTGCGCTGAGCAGGGATTCCTGACTTGGGGCTCCATCCCAGGACCCTGAGCTCATGACCTGAGTGAAGGCGGCTGCTTAACTAACTGGGCCACCCAGGTACCCCTGGTTTTATGAATTTTAATAGGCAATATATTGGATACTTTCTGGTTATCACTCCAGATTCATTCTTTATTCTTCTACACCCTGCAGAGTGCCCCAAGAGGCTGGCTTGTATGGAATGACCGTCCAACTGCCTTGCTCTTTGGCTTCCAGTTGGTCCAAGGGAAGACCTATGGGAGGAACCAGCAGGAGGAGACGGAATGGTAGGAGGTGAGTGAGGTCAGGGCATTTCTTCCTTCCACTCCCCAGCTCCCTTCCTGCCAGGTTACAGGTTGTTAGCTGAATTCCTTCACTGAAAGCCCTCGTTCCTGAATGACAGCTGTCTCCCCATAGCTATGCTCTCTCTAGGCTCTGATAAGCTTTTTGTACCTACAGATGAAACAACTCTCTGCTGTGATTAGCCATTAGGACACTACTGTCTCTTGTTGGTTTCCTCAAATGCTGTCTATAGCTGGTTTGGTTCACTTATGTCCCTCCCTTCACCCACCATTCAAAGAACCTTTACAGAGGGGATCAAATCAATGTGAGGTCAATAATGTGGGCCCTAAGTCAATATGACTATTGTCCTTCTCAAAAGGAGAAATTTGGATGCAGACAAAGAGGGAAGGTGTCATGAAGGCACAAGAAGAGGGCCATTGACAAGCCAAGGAGAGAGACGCTTCCCTCATATTCCTCAGAAGAAATCAACCTGCCAACACCTTGATTTGGGATTTCAGCCCCCAAACTGTGTGACAATACAATTCCAGTTGTTTAAACCACTCAGTCTGTGGCATTTTGTAATGGCAGCCCCAGCAGACTAATGCCACACCTTTATAGTCTCTTCATCTAATAATGTTGAACTATCTCGTTTGAGTATGTTATCTGTTTCCTTTTGGAGCTGGATTGATCTAGGTCCATAATCTACCAACTTATCTATGCCTTATTGACTTCAGATTTTTTTTTTTTTTTTCTGTTAAGAAATTGACTGTTGCTGGGGTGCCTGGCTGGCTCAGTAGGTTAAACATGCGACTTTTGGTTTCAGCTCAGGTCATGATCTCAGGGTCATTGGATCAAACCCAGCATCTGGCTCAGCATGCAGTGCAGAGTCTGCCTGAGATTCTCTCTCCCTCTCCCTCTGCTCCTCCCCCTGCTTGCACATGCTCGCTCTCCCTAAATTGATAAAAATCTTAAAAAAAAAAAAAGCAAACACTGCAGATTCATGAGCTGCTTTCATGAGTGTTTGCACAACACTCTGAACATACTGGAGAAGTCTGAGCCAGAATACTCCTCGAATATCAGCCCACATCTAGACTTTCCCACCCACATGGAAGTAGGACTCCTCTGGAGCTGTTTGTCCCTACAAGATGCTGTTACTTATTGGTCACTTTGATCAAAATCAGCCATGGAATCGTTTGGTAGCAGCTATTTTTGTGCATATAAATGCTTTAATCACCCCCAAAATTGAGCCAGTAAGCAATTGTTGACTTACTGACAACCCACACATCTGTTTTGTGGAAGTCTCTTTTTTAAAAAAAGATTTTATTTATTTATTTGATAGAGAGAGAGAGCGATCATAAGTAGGCAGAGAGGCAGGCAGAGAGAAAGAGGAAAACAGGCTCCCTGCTGAGCAGAGAGCCTGATGTGGGGCTTTATCCCTGAGCCAAAGGCAGAGGCTTTAACCCACTGAGCTACGCAGGTGCCCCAAAGTCTCTTTTGTTGTAAAGAGACAGTACAGTTGTCTGAGCATTTCACCTCAAGCCTTTTTATTTCTAAATTGTTATTTGTTTGTTTCCTGTCATTCATTAAATTGAATTTTTTTAAAGAACACTACTAAAGAAGAGAAAATTTAATACTCCTGATTTTTATTTTATTTTTTTTAAAAATTTATTTATTTATTTGGGGGGCTAGTGGAGGAGCCGAGGGAGATGGAGAGAGAGAGAGAGAATCTTAAGAAGATTCCCCACAGAGCATGGAGCCCAACATGGGGCTCGACTCAGGGCTCTCTCCCACGGCCCTGAGATCACAACCCAAGCTGAGATGAAGAGTTGGATGTTTAACCCACTGAGCCACCCAGGTATCCTAAAACTCCTGATTTTCAAGGAAGGGAATAAGGGGTACCTCACAGACTTAGTGGTAGAGCATGTGACTCTTGATCTTGAGGTTATGAGTTCAAGCCCAACATTGGGGGGTGGAGTTTACTTTAAAAAAAGAAAAAAGCCTTAAAAAAATAAAAAGGGAACTAAAAAGCCAGACACTTTTCACTGGAAACACCCTACTAAAAAAATACAAACAAACAAACAAACAAACAAACCCACCAAACCTTTCTCTGCCAAATTAAATTTTAACAATGTCAAAGGTAGTGAAATCAAGCTTTATGTTCTCTCGCCTATCTTGGATAATTAACAAAGGAGGTCTTTCAAACAGAATTAACCAAAGAAGAATGGACAGTTTAGGAAAAAAGAAATGTAGCAGCCGTGGGGCAAATATAACTAGAAATTGAAAATTCAATCCATATTACATTTTGAGCTACTGAATGTGATTTGACTATGTGGAAGAGTAGCCTGGTAAATCCCTCCAACCACCGTCCATCTTAAAACATGGCACAGAAAACAATGCTTGTCACTTAGGTTAGTATTTCACTGTGGCTTTCAAGATAATATGCTGTCCATTTTTTAATAACATTTAAAATGTTCATCTCCCTTTGACTAAGCACTTATAGCAAAATTATTAGTGCTTATGGCTTACTGCAGACAGTATTTATGCTGCTTTCCAGAAGCCACTTTTATCTGTTGAAAAAAAAAATCCCACTGTAGGATTTCCAACCTTTTAGGCTAACGTCTGACTCTATTAGCTCTTAAAGAGAAGACCCATAAATAATCTTCCCATTTTACATTCTATGCTTTTAGCCAGAGCATTAATCACAGAGGTTTTTTCCTTTGCCTCATGAGAAAAGCCAGTCTTACAGTTGGAGAATTTGGTTTACAAAATATGGTTTTTAGGGTAGGCAGGCATGGGGGTTGTATGTAGAAAGAAGAAGGGGTCTTTGCTGGGCATTATGAGTAGAAAACATTGGGAACAAATGAGTTCTTTTCTTTGCAGGGCCAGATCATATCTCAGAGATTTCCCTAGCAGTACATGGGATGGGGGTGGGGGGCATCCTATTAACTCTTTCAGGTCAGAAGGGTACCATTTATCCATCCCAGTAACAAGGCACTTGAGCCATCCGAGCCCTCCTGTGGACCAGAGGAGTTGATGTGGGTCCCACAGGGCTTACAGTGTTTAAACCTACTGGGGCTGGCAACATCAGCACAAGATTAAGGCTGATTAACTGCGCTTCTTTTTTCATGGGCTTTCTTCTGAAATTCACATGCATACAATTTAATTACTATTATCTTGAGTTTTCTTGTCATTGAAGTATTGAAGAAAATAGGTATTTTCTTTTTCTTGCAAGATGATCATGGAAGCACAGTTTTTAACTCAGTTTTCTCTCTCTCTCTCCTTCTTTTCACCCTTTATTTCAAAAGCACCTCATCATTCTTAGAATTAGCATGGCAGGGCTCAATGGTGCTAGTTCTGGTTCAACCATGAATTCCCTATGTCATTTGTTTCTTGAACTAGGTTTATACGAGGTTAGTAACTCATTTCTGAGCCTTGGAAATTGCTTGTTTGATTTTACTTACTGACAAAATTTGTCTTTTAATTTTGTTAATGCTTTTATACTATCTCTGATTTGACTTCAGTTAGCTCCGATGTTTAAGGAACAGTTTCAGTTGATTTGGATTAATAGCAGTAGTAATTTACTAACTGGCAGTGTTATTCATCCTTAAATATATATCTGGTCTTGAAGTCTCCAATTTCTATAATAGCTGTAAGTGGGAATAAAATGACTGATTTACCACATACAAATTTTTCCTGCACTCCTCAAAATCACTGTAAAGAAACAAATACATCAGATTTTCTTTTCATTTTTCATGAATCTCGAAGAACTTTATCCTACTGTTTTAACTTCAGTATCTCTCTTATCTCATTCTGTTCACCATTGAGCTGCTAATCTTTCATCATTTGAATATTATTGTTTTGAAGAGACTCAACTTAATCGATAAGTAAAATGTCCATTAAGAAATAGTGTATTTTTTCTTTTCCTCCTTGCTTTGGCTATTTGGATACCAAGAACAGAATGTTTTCAATTCTTAGAAACATTTTCTTCCTTCTTTTTTCTTGATCCTTATTTCCTTTCCTTGTTTTAAAACTTTATTATTCAGGGGCACCTGGGTGGCTCAGTGGGTTAAGCCTCTGCCTTCGGCTGAGGTCATGATCTCAGGGTCCTGGGATCGAGCCCTGCATGGGGCTCTCTGCTCAGCAGGGAGCCTGCTTCCCTCCTCTCTCTTCTGCCTCTCTGCCTCCTTGTGATCTCCCTCTGTCAAATAAATAAATCTTGAAAAAATATTCAAATCATTTATTCTTTAACAGGCTTCTGTTTGTACTTCATTAGGCATTTATTTATGTATTTATGTATATATGTATTTATTTATTTATGTTGTACTGAAATACACTTGACCCATAATGTTACATTAGTTTCAGGTGCACAGCATAGTGATTCAACTGCTCCATGTCTTATGCTGTGCTCACCACAAGTGTAGCTACCATCTGTCACCACACAACACTATTCAGTATCACCGACTATATTCGTTACGCTGTACCTTTGATCTCCGGCACTTACGCACTCCATAATGTAACCCGGGACCTCCCACTCCCCTCACTCATTTTGCCCATCCCCTCACCTGCTCCTTTCTGGCAACCATTAGTTTCTTCTCTGTATTTATGGGTCTGTTTCTGCCTTTTTTTTTTTGTTTGTCCATTCGTTTGTTCCATTTTTTAGAATCCACATGTAAGTGAAATCATATGCTTTTTGTCTTTGACTTATTTCACTTGGTATAATACCCTCTAGGTCCATCCATGTTGTTGTGAGTGGCAGGATCTCATTCTTTTTTATGATTGAGAAAAATCAAATCATTTTATGAATGGAGTGAGTTACAGATAAAAACATTTTCTACAATACTTTCGTATTTTTCCAAAAGCAGTAGTTCAACAAGTATTTGTTGAACAAATGGGAAGTTTTAAAAAACTATATTTGGTGACCTGAGGGATAACTCACTTCTCTAGTGCTTTGGTAGAAATTTCCCTGGCATCTTGGCACCACAGGGAAGGGGTTGGGAAATCCTGAAAAGTCAATATTGCCTGTCAGATTAGTGGAATGAGGAATCAAAATGAAAATTAAGGTAAGGAAAATTTAAAAAAAGTTATATTTCTTAATCATCTGAGACTATAGATTAAGATTTGTGCTACTATATATAGAATCCAATGATATCAGTGTGGGAAGAAGGGATCAGAAAGGTCCAATAAGGTTCCCATCCTCTCACTCCACTGATTCTCAGTAACAGAGTCCAAGATGTGCTAACCCCAAATACAGCACCGTGGTTTATTGAGTATCTTTTTTTTTAAGATTATTTATTTATTTGTGTGTGAGAGAGCACAAGCAGGCAAAGTGGCAGGCAGAGATAGAGGAAGAAGCAGGCTCCCCACTGAGCAAGGAGCCTGATGCGGGACTGGATACCAGGACCCTGGGAACATGACCTGAGCCCAAGGTAGCCGCTTACCTGACTGAGCCACCCAGGTATCTTGGTTTATTGAGTATTTTAAGATGAAGGAGTCTGAGAAGTGGCAGATGCAGAAAGAATTCTCCGACCTTCCCTGTCTCCTGTGAAGAAGGTTATGAGCTTCAGGTATGAGAAGGGTGCTCCCTCTTCACAGAGGGAAGAAACATCTCCTAACTCTAAAGATGGAGGGGACATCAGAGGAATTTGAATGGATAGTCCTTGTTACTATGGATAGTCCCCAGTTTACTACCCTCTTAGTTCATGTCCCTTTGTCCTATCATGTTTTTCCACAACTTTTCACTCTTCACCAAATCCAGTATAAAAATGCTCACGTGTAACCACTTTTTCAGATCATCATTTCTTTAGGAAGGCTCCTGTGTCATGTTAAACTTACATGAAATACATCTGTATGCTTTGCTCTTCTTAGTCTTTCATCAGTCCAATTTACGGGCCCCAGCAAGAGAACCTATTATGGGCCACCCAGAAGAGAAGAAAGAGATTTTTCTTCCCCTGCATTATCTCTTCAAATATTTTGAACATACTTCTTTTGAACATACTTCTTTTAAACTTTCATTTATTGATTTATTTATAAATTTTAATTCCAGTTAGTTAACATATAGTGTAATACTAGTTTCAGGTGTACAATGTGGTGATTCAACACTTCCAAACAGGACCCTGTGCTTCATCCTCATCACCTGTTTCACCCATCCCCCCACCTCTGCATAATTGTCTCTTATTTTTATTTAAATATTTATTTATTTATTTATTTTAGAGACAAAGAAAGAGAGAGGGAGGGAAAGGGACAAGCAGGTTCCTCACTGAGCATAGAGGCTCTGTCCCAGGTCCCAGAGATCACAACCTGAGCTGAGACCAAGAGTGGGATGCTTAACCGACTGAGCCACCCAGGAGTCCCTAAACTCTCTCTTACATCATTTTACTAAAACCAGTTCTTGGGTATAAACGATCACCTTCAACCTGTCTGCTGACTTTTCCTCATAATGGTTTATTTCTTGCTGTGGTTTCTGATTATTTACTGTAAAGTCATCTTCAGTAGAGCTTGTTTAGTTTTCTACGAAAGTCACGCTAGGTCGTTTTGACAGGAAGAAGCACGTGAATTGGAATCAGTCAGGATTTGGTTCTGACTTCAGGTTCTCTACTTCTGGTTCTGTATATTTGGACTCATTTTTGGACCTTCTTAAACCTCACGTGTTTTATCTCAGGTGTTTCATGAGCCAAATGGAGATGCTGCAGAATCGTTTTGGTGAGAATTCACTAAGGTTACTGGCACCAATACACTCCATAAATGGTACTTGTTATTGCTTGGATAAATACTTCATAAAAGGTGAGCGTCAATATTGAACAAAGTTAAAAATGTCATGTCCTCAAAGTGATCGTCTTTGACCTTCAGTCTCAGTTAGATTCTGACTCTTACATTCTCTCAAGCTGTGTGTTTCCCTTTATAGCATTTGCTGCCATTGGTAACCGTGCATTGATTAGCTCTGTGACTATTCCACGGAGCAGATGTAGACTCAGTGCTGGGTTGGAGAGATCTTGTGTGGCCTGGGAAGAGCTCTGTGTCTCTAACCAGGGCATTTCCCACTTGGATCTGGTAGTTGTTCTTTTGAGGGAGCAAGGGGTTCAGTGTTACTCGGTTTCCCAATTTTTCACATAACCCAGAACTTTTAAATTTTTATAGGAAATATCTTAGTTTTAAAATGTAAGGAAATAATTCAATTTAAAAAAGACATTGTGGGACACTAGGCTGGCTCAGTCAGAAGAGCATATGACTCTTGATCTTGGGGTTGGGAGTCCAAGCCCCACGTTGGGTGTGGAGATTACTCACAATAAATAAATTAATTAGTTAAAAAAAAAAGACATCATGGGGCACCTGGGTGGCTTAGCGGGTTCAGCCTCTGCCTTCGGCTCAGGTCACGATCCCAGGGTCCTGGGATCGACCCCCGCATCGGACTTTCTGCTCTGCAGGGAGCCTGCTTCCCTTCCTCTCTCTCTGCCTGCCTCTCTGCCTACTTGTGATCTCTGTCTGTCAAATAAATAAATAAAATCTTAAAAAAAAAAAGACATGTAGGTCAACCATATTCATCTGTGGGTCACTATAGATCTAAGAGCTGCTGGTTTACAATCTCTGGTTTCAGGATGCCTGGGTGGCTCAGTCGGTTAAGTGTCTGCCTTTGGCTCAGGTAATGACCCTAAGGCACAATCTCTGGTTTTTCTCTGTCTTCACGATTAGACTGTTATGGTCACCACCATTTGTACACTGCCTGCCACAGTAGGGGCACATAGGAGGCATTAAATATTTGCTGAAAGAAAGAAAAAGAAGAAAGGAAGGAATAAAGAATAAAAGATAGCTATTGATTTATTTTTTTCTCTCTGTAAAGAATTACATTTGAAAAATTGCCAATATTGAGGGTATTAGATGGTCTGAGCAAGTTGATAGATTTCGTATTTAAGAGTTCTATGTTAGGTAATATAAACTAAGAAAAAGGACTTACTGCTTCTCTGCATAATTTTTAGGGAAAAATAAAATTATGTTTTGTTGTTTTTATAACCAAATGTTAATAAGCTGAAAAAAATGTTTCGACTACCTCAGAAGCAAAACTTGCCATGTGTAAGTATTTTATTGTGAAGACTGTTGGTTACATGTTGTCAAACCACTTTTGGTTTGCTAGGAAATAGAATTTAATCTCTGACCTCAAGTTTTATTGTGTAATGAGCTCACCAAATACACTGAATTGCAGATTTCCATGGTAGTATGATTTGTGTACTGACATGAACTCTGGAAGTCATTGCAGCTGTCATTTGGTGAAAAATAGGAAAAGAGAGGCTTTGTGGAGCTTACATTTCTAGAGCCAATGGAAGGGGGAAACCCTTAAATGCTAGATTATTTAGAAACTGTCTAAATCGAAGTGGCCGTCTTTGACATATTTGTAAATTTAAGGATTCCTAGAGATTTGTCTTTGGGGACACAAAATATGCACCAGTAACTAGAGTGGTCTGCTGGTCAGATTACCAAATTGCAAAATTGAAGACCAGCAAATGTTCCTAACAGACACATAGGTCTCATGTATACTTCAGGCACTTTGGAGCAGCAAAGTATGTATTGAAAGTGATGGTGGAGGAGGCCATCTTTGTGCAGAGGGAGCTTACCGTTGAGTTGGGGAAACAAGACCAATAACGGGGGAAGGATGAAAGACTCTGTGATTAAAGACTAAGCCATGTGTTAGACTCTAAGTATCATGGGAAATCAGAGGGTAAAAATCACAGTAAGCTACACAGATTCGGTAAGACTGCCATTGGAGCTTCAAGAAAGTATCATTATGCTTTAGAGAATGAAAGAATATACATCCTTATCATGGGCCTCTCTGCTTTCCAAAGTTTGTTAATTTTGATCTTGGGCTTTTCGAAAAGAGACAGTGGAAAAAAAAAGTAAAAGTTGTTTCTTTGTCTACTACCCATTTACATATTTAAAATATTTTTCTTTAATTCTCATGTTTAACCAGTCAACAAGTCCTATGATTTCTTTGTTCAAATTGTGTTTTTTACTGTAATACCCTAGTTGAGGACTTTATAATTTCATGCATGGCTTTTGATTTGTCTAAGTTCAGTCAGCAAGTGGCAAAGCCTAGAAGAGAAGCAAAGTCCTGGGCTTTGTCTTTGACCCCATATAGTATGGTCCACCCTCTACGATCTTAAAATATTCTCTGTCATTGGTTAAATAAGCCATAGCGCATTCTTATGATGGAGTAGTATATAGCCATCATAAATTATGATTTATACTTATATTTATTACTGTGGATGTTGTTCATAGTGTATTAACAACTGAAAAAAGTAATTAGTAAATATGATCCCATTTTTGTAAACATATCTTTATGTATATGCTTGCATGGGAAAGATCTGGAAGTTTTATTCTAGAACATTGACAATAGTTGTTCTGAGTAGTGGGATTTTAGATAATTTAGGTTTTTTCTTTATTTCTCATTTTTTTACATTGATCATGCATTATTTAATTAATAAATGATATGTTAACATCCCATTTTTCAGTTTTTTTAAAAAGATTTTACTTATTTACTTGAGATACAGTGAGTGAGAGAGAGCACACGAGCAGGGGGTGGGGATGAGAGGGGCAGAAGGAGAGGGAGAAGCAGGCTCTCCATTGACCAGGGAGCCTGATGTGGGGCTTGATCCCAGGACCCTGGGATCATGACCTGATCCTAAGGCAGACACTTAACCAACTGAGCCCCCCTCATCTTTTTCAGTTTTTTAAAAATTTTATTTAAGTAATCTCTACACCTAATGTAGGGTTTAAACTCACAACCCCAATATCAAGAGTCATATGCTCCACTGACTGAGGCAGCCAGGTGCCCCAAGATCCCCTCTTTCAAAAATCATGAAGGGCTCTTATGGCTTACATAGTTAGAAAGATTAAAAACCCTGGTTACATATTTTGATCACCTGAGTTATTATTTTTTAAAAGATTTACTTATTTATTTATTTTAGAGAGAGAAAGAGAGAGAGCGTGTGTGTGTGTGTGTGTGTGTGTGTGAGCGCTGCTGGAGGGTAGCTGGAGTGGAGGCAGAGGGAGAGGGGAAGCAGACTCCACCCTGAGCGTGTGGTTCAACATGGGGCTCCATCTCACAACCCAGAGATCATCATCTGAGCCAAAACTAAAAGTGGGTTGCTTAGCCAACGAAGCCACCCAGAGTCCCCAGTCACCTGGGTTATTAAAAATAAACATACTATTGCTCAGGTCCTACCTCAGACTGGTGAAATTAAAATCTCTGTGGGGGAGGTCCCGGGCTTTGGCTTGTTCTTTCTTTCTTTTTTTTTTTTTAAAGATTTATTTGTTTATTTGAGAGAGAGGGAGAGAGTGTGAGCAGGGGGAGGGGCATAAGGAGAGGAAGAGAGAATCTCCGGCAGACGCTCCTCTGAGGGAGCCTGATTTGGGCTTCCATCCCAGGATCCTGAGATCAGGACCTGAGCCAAAATCAAGAGTCAGTCACCCAACTGAGTGAGCCACCCAAGAACCCCTGGCTCTGGCTTTTTTGAAAATTGTTTTAGGTGGGTCTAATGTGCTCTTACCTGAGGACAAACTAGAACTACAAAATCTCAGGTTCAACCCCAGACCTACGGAGACAGAAGCTCTGGGACTGGGGCCTCACAAACTGTTGTAATAAGTTTCCTGTCAAAATTTCAGAACTGCTATCATCAAGTAAAAGCTCAGATTGACACTTAGGCTTCTTTGTGTATCCTCAACCTCCCCAAACTTACTCTTTGCCTCACTCCAACTGAGCCACCCAAGTGCCCAGATCATAATATTTTTGAATGGTCACAGAATACTTCTAATTTTTTTTTCAAAAAAATTTTTAAAATATTTTATTTATTCATTTCATATTCATTCATTCTTCTCAGAGAGAGATCACAAGTAGGCAGAGAGGCAGGCAGGGAGAGAGGAAGGGAAGCAGGCTCCCTGCTGAGCAGAGAGCCCGATGTGGGGCTCAATCCTAGGACCCTGAGATCATGACCTGAGCCAAAGGCAGTGGCTTAACCCACTGAGCAACCCAGGTGCCCCTAAAAGCTTTGGATCTTGATGAAGTCCCAATAGTTCATTTTTGCCCTTGCTTTCCTTGCCTTTGGTGATGTTTCTAGGAAGAAGTTGCTATTGCTGAGGTCAAAGAGCTTGCTGTCTGTGTTCTTCTCAAGGATTTTGATGGATTCCTGTCTCATATCGAGGTCTTTGCTCCATTTGGAGTCTATTTTTGTGTGTGGTGTAAGAAAATGGTCCAGGTTCATTCTTTTGCATGTAGCTGTCCAATTTTCCCAACACCATTTGTTGAAGAGGCTTTTTTCCATTGGACATTCTTTCCTACTTTGTTGAAGATTAGTTGACCATAAAGTTGAGGGTCCATTTCTGGGCTCTCTATTCTGTTCCACTGATCTATGTGTCTGTTTTTTGTGCCAGTACCATACTGTCTTGATGATTATAGCTTTGTAATAGAGCTTGAAGTCTGGAATTGTGATGCCGCCAACTGTGATTTTCTTTTTCAACATTCCTCTGGCTATTCTGGATCTTTTCTGGTTCCATTTAAATTTTAGGATTATTTGTTCCATTTCTTTGAAAAAAGCTGATGGTATTTTGATAGGAATTACACCAAATGCTCAGATTGCTTTAAGTAGCATAGACAATATTTGTCTTCGAATCCCTGAACGTGGAACGTTTTCCCATTTCTTTGTGTCTTCCTCAATTTCTTCCATGAGTACTCTATAGTTTTCTGAGTACAGATTCGTTGCCTCTTTGGTTAGGCTTATTCCTAGGTATCTTACAGTTTGGGGTGCAATTGTTAAGAGGATTGACTCCTTAATTTCTCTTTCGTCTGTCTTGCTGTTGGTGTAGAGAGATACAACTGATTTCTGTGCATTGATTTTATATCCTGACACTTTATTGAATTCCTGGATGAGTTCTAGCAGTTTTGGAGTGGAGTCTTTTGGGCTTTCCACATAAAGTATCATATCATCTGCAAAAAGTGAAAGTTTGACTTCTTCTTTGCTGATTCTCATGCTTTTTATTTCTTTTTGTTTTCTGATTGCTGAGACTAGGACTTCTAATACTAAGTTGAATAGCAGTGGTGATAGCAGACAGCCTTGCCGTGTTCCTGAACTTAGGGTAAAAGCTCTCAGCTTTTCCCCATTGAGGATGATATTTGCTGTGGGTTTTCATAGATGGTTTTTACGATATTGAGGGAAGAACCCTTTATCACTACACTGTGAAGAGTTTTGATCAAGAAAGGATGCTGTACTTTGTCAAATACTTTTTCAGTATCTATCGAGAGTATCATATGGTTCTTGTTCTTTTATTAATATATGGTATCACATTGATTGATTTGCGGATGTTGAACCAACGTTGTAGCCCAGAAATAAATCCCACTTGGTCATGGTGAATCATTCTTTTCATGTACTGTTGGATCCTATTGGCTAGAATTTTGGTGAGAATTTTTGCATTCATGTTCATCAAGGATATTGGTCTGTAATTCTCCTTTTTGATGGGGTCTTTTTCTGGTTTTGGGATCAAGGTAATGCTGGTCTCATAAAATGAGTTTGGAACTTTTCCTTCCATTTCTATTTTTTGGAACAATTTCAGGAGAATAGGTATTAATTCTTCTTTAAATGTTTGGTGGAATTCCCCTGGGAAACTGTCTGGTCCTGGGCTCTTGTTTGTTGGGATATTTCTGATGACTGCTTCAATCTCCTTAGTGGTTGTGTTTAGGTTTTTATTTCTTCCTGGTTCAGTTTTGGTAGTTTATACATCTCTAGGAAGGCATCCATTTCTTCCAGATTGTCAGATTTGCTGGTGTATAGTTGCTCATAATATGTTCTTCTAATTGTTTGTATTTCTTTGGTATTGTTTGTGATCTCTCTTCTTTCCTTCATGATTTTTAATTTGGGTCCTTTCTCTTTTCTTTTGGTTAAGTCTGGCCAGGAGCCTACCAATCTTATTAATTCTTTCAAAGAACTTGCTCCTAGTTTTGTTGATTTGTTCTACTGTTCTTTTGGTTTCTTTTTCATTGATTTCTGCTTTGATCTTCCTTATTTATCTTCTTCTGCTGGGTTTAGGCTTCCTTTGCTGTTCTTTCTCCAGCTCCTTTTCTCCAGCTCCTTTAGGTGTAAGGTTAGATTGCATATTTGAGACCTTTCTTGTTTCTTGAGAAAGGCTTGTATCACTGTATACTTTCCTCTTAGGACGGCCTTTCCTGCATCCTAAAGATTTTGAGCAGTTGTATTTTCATTTTCATTTTCACTTGTTTTCATGAATTTTTAAAAATTCTTCTTTAATTCCTGGTTGACCCATTCATTCTTTAGTAGGATGCTCTTTAGCCTCCATGTATTTGAGTTCTTTCCAACTTTCCTCTTGTGATTGAGTTCTAGTTTCAAAGCATTGTGGTCTGAAAATATGCAGGGAATGATCCCAATCTTTTGTTACCATGGGAGACCTGATTTGTGACCCAGGATGTGATCTATTCTGGAGAATGTCCCATGTGCACTAGAGAAGAATGTTTATTCTGTTGTTTTGGGAGGGAATGTTCTAAATATATCTGTGATGTCCATCTGGTTCAGTGTGTCATTTATTTTTATTTTATTTTTTTAAAAGATCTTATTTATTTATTTGACACACAGAGATCACAAGTAGGCAGAAAGGCAGGCAGAGAGAGGGAGGGAGGCAGGCTCCCTGCTGAGCAGAGAGCCCGATGTGGACCTGAGCCAAAGGCAGAAGCTTTAACCCACTGAGCCACCCAGGCACCCCCCCCCCCCGCCCCACAGTGTGTCATTTAAAGCCTTTATTTCCTTGTTGATCTTTTATTTTTTTTAATTTTTTTTAAGATTTTATTATTTGACAGACAGAGATTACAAGTAGGCAGAGAGGCAGGCAGAGAGGGAGAGGGGAAAGTAGGCTCCCTGCCGAGCAGAGACCCCCACTCGGGGCTCAATCCCAGGACCCTGGGATCACGACCCGAGCTGAAGGCAGAGGCTTTAACCCACTGAGCCCCCATGCGCCCCTGTTGATCTTTTGTTTAGATGATCTGTCCATTTCAGTGAGGGTGCTGTTAAAGTCCCCTACTGTTATTGTATTATTGTCGATGTGTTTCTTTGATTTCGTTATTAATTGATTTATCTAATTGGTTGCTCCCATGTTAGGGGCATAGATATTTAAGATTGTTAGATCTTCTTGTTGGACAGACCCTTTAAGTATGATACAGTGTCCTTCCTCATCTCTTATTATAGTCTTTGGCTTAAAATCTAATTTGTCTGATATAAGGATTGCCACCCCAGCTTTCTTTTGATGCCCATTAGCATGGTAAAATCACTTTAAATCTGGAGATGTCTTTGGGTCTAAAATTAAATTCTTGCAGACAGCGTATCAATGGGTCTTGTATTTTTTTTTAATCCATTCTGATACCCTGTGTCTTTTGATTGGGGCATTTAGCCCATTTACATTCAGGGTAACTATTGAAAGATATGAATTTAGTGCCATTATATTGCCTGTAAGGTGACAGTTACTGTACATTGTCTCTGTTCCTTTCTGGTTTATGTTACTTTTAGGCTCTCTCTTTGCTTAGAGGACCCCTTTCATTATTTCCTGTAGGGCTGGTTTCATGTTTGGAAATTCTCTTAGTTTTTGTTTGTCCTGGAAGCTTTCTTTCTCTGCTTCTATTTTCATTGACAGCCTAGCTGTATATAGCATATTTTTCTCGTTTATTGTCTGAATATATATTTCCCATCCTTTCTGGCCTTCCAGGTCTCTATGGTTGGGTCTGCTGTCAATCTAATATTTCTACCATTGTATATTACAGACCTCTTGTCCCAAGCTACTCTCAGGATTTACTCTTTGTCACCGAGACTTGTATGTTTTACTATTAGATGATGTGGTGTGGACCTATTTTTATTGATTTTGAAGGGGGTTTTCTGTGCCTCCTGGATTTTGATGCTTGTTCCCTTTGCCAAATTAGGGAAATTCTCTGCTATAATTTTCTTCAATATACTTTCTGCCCTCCTCTCTCTTTCTTCTTTTTCTGGGATCCCAGTTATTCTAATATTGTTTCATCTTATGGTATCAATTATCTCTTGAATTCTCCCCTTGTAGTCTAGTAGTTATTTATCTCTCTTTTTCTCAGCTTCTTTATTCTCCATCCTTTGGTCTTGCATATCACTAATTCTCTCTTCTCCCTCATTTATCCTAACAGTAAGAGCCTCCATTTCTTATTGTACCTCATAAATAGCTTTTTTGATTTCTACTTGGTTAGATTTTAGTTCTTTTATTTTTGCAGAAAGGGATTTTATTTCTTCAGAAGGGAATTCTCTAGTATCTTCCATGCTTTTTTTGAGCCCAGCTAGCACCTTCATAATTGTCATTCTGAACTCTAGTTCTGACATCTTCTAATGTCCATATTGATTAGGTCTCCAGCAGTCAGTGTTTTATTTATTTATTTTTTTTTTTTGAGGTGAGTTTTTCTGCCTTGTCATTTTGTCCAAAGAAGGATAGATGAATGAGAGAACAAAATGCTAAAAGGGTAACAGTGACCCCAGAAAAATATACACTAAACCAAAACAGAAGAGGCCCAAAACCAGGGGGAGAAGTAAGCCAAAAAAAAAAAAAAAAAAATGATTAGGCCGGTGAATAGAACAGAGCTACACACCTGATTTTTGGGGTATTTTGGCCTGTTAGAAGGAATTGCCTCCCAAAATTTTAAAGAAAGAAAAACTTTATATATATATATATAAATATATAAACATATAACTATATATAAATATATATAATATAAATATACATTAATATATAAATAGAAAAAGATATACATGGAGAGACATGATAAAGGGATGGAATATGACTGTAATGATGAAAATTAAAAATTAAAAAAGACTTAAAAGAGGAATTGATAAGAAATTGGTTAAAAAAAAAAGAAATTGATTGATAAAAGAAAAGAAAAAAGGAGAGAATGTGATCAGGCTGGAAACTAGAACAAAGCCATACACTAGATGCTAGATTTTGGGTATATTTTGGTCTGCTAGAAGAAACTGTATCCCAAAATTTTAAAGAAAGAAAAACTTATATGTATATAAAAAATAAGGTTAAATACAATGAAGGGATAGAATATGACTATAAAAGGAAACCTAAAAAAGATTTTTTTAAAAAGGTATTGATAAAATCGTTAAAATAGGTTACAATAGGAAAGAAGAAACATTCAAAGAAAATAGAAAAAGAAAAAATAATGAAGTTTTTTAAAAAGTTAACTTTGAAAGACTTAAGAATCATGGGAAAAAAGGCATGAGTTCTATGTGTTGTATTCCTGTAGATCTGGAGTTCTGTGGTTCTCATTGATTGGTGAGCTTGATCTTGGCTGGATGTTCTTGCTGTACTTCTGGAGGAAGGGCCTAGTGCTGTGATTCTCAAATGTCTTTGCCAGAGGCAGAATTGCACCGCCCTTGCCAGGACTAGGCTAATTAATCTGTGCGGGTTTGTTCTCGGGACCTTTTTCCCCTGAACGCTTTCCATTCAGCTTTGGAGGCAGAGAATGAAGATGGCGGGCTCCCAATCTCCAGCCCTGTAGGTGCTGATAGCTTGGGGTCCCACTCCTCAGTGCACCCTCAGAGAAGAGCAGTCAATCACTCTGTCTCCCTGGTCTCCAGCTGCACTCTATGCTCACCAGCCTGTGACTGAGCATTTCTATCTCTGGTACATGGCCTTTTGGAATCTCCAAACCCAGCAGATTCCTTCAGTGCATTCCCATGCCACTCCTCCAGGAGGAGAAAGGTGAGTCTCCAGGGATCTGCTGCTTGTGGGGTCCTTGCTTGAAGAGCAGTGGCCTGTCTGTGCCTTGGATCATGGTTTATGGCAACCCCAAGCTGAGAGCTCACTCCTGGGCTCCGTCTCTGCAGCCAGCTTTCCTGCTCCAATACCTGGGAGCTCTGCCACACTCAGATACCCCCAGTCTTTCTGAGACCCCGTGGGTCCTCAGACCACACTGTCCCCATGAGGGCTCTACCCCCTGCTTAGCCTCTGGAGCAATATCCCTCAGTGGAGCAGACTTCTCAAAATTCTGATTTTGTGCTCCACTGCTGTACTGCTTGCCGGGAGCCAGACCTTCCCCCCATGGTCTCTCTTACCGTGTATCACCTTGGATTCACTTCTCCACATGTCCTATCTTCCAGAAAGTGGTCGCTTTTCTCTTCGTGGAATTGCTGCTCTTTTTCTCTTTGATCTTCTGTTGAGTTTGTAGGTGTTCAGAATGGTTTGAGAACTATCTAGCTGAACTCCTGGGAGCAGATGAAATTTAGGTCTCCTACTCCTCTGCCATCTTGCTCCCCCCCGCAAGTTTTCTTTTTAAACTTTCTTCTTCCTACATTCTTTCTGTTTCTTCGAACTTGCTATTTTCCATTTGTTGTTTTGGTGTTTGTGGTATTTGTGAAGTTAGAGGAAATAGTGCACAAGACCACACTCATTTCTGAAACTAACTGCAATTTTAGGGGTTCCAATTCCCTTTATGTTTGATAATTCCCAAAAAGGACTTACAGAACTCAGAAGAACTCCATTTGGGGAAGAGGAAGGATGAGAGGATGTGGGATGATGAACCTTTGATTCCTGCATGACTACAGGGTCACCCTTAGTATAGAACTGCAGTTCTGCCATCAATTACTGGAGGTAAAAGTTAACAATGGAAATTAGAAATGATGGATCCAGCTCCAAGAAGCTGTCTCACTAGATGCATACAGAAGTGCAAAATAACAAGAAACAAGCTAAATATACAATCCCTTGGCTATTGCTAAGTATAATAGCTAAAATGAAAGTAAAGTAGAATGTTGGGGATGATCCTGACACTGGGCCAATCTTGGATTCTGGTTTATCATCTGAATCTGGTTTGTAAATGGGCCAAGCTTAGATTCTGAGCTACAGCAGCCAACCTCTGGGCCCTTATCAAAGAGAAGTGTTATGTTGAAATAAAGATAGTGAAGAAGATTAGAGTGATTCATAAGAGAATGGGAAAGAGAAAGGCTAGGACCATTTGAATGGTAATTAAGAAAAGGGATGAATAAAGTAGACATTGACAGGGTCAGACAATGATCTTAATGCAGCATACTTGGAAGTTGGATGGACTAATAAGAGGTTCTGCTGGTCCCCTAACCTTGAAGGGTTCTAAACAAGTCTACTCTATTTATCCTAGTCTGGGAAATGTAAAAGGCCGGAAGACAAAGGCAGTAATTAGAGATCTGATCTCCAGTCCCTTAGAGTGACAGGTCTACAATCTAATTAAGATAAGGATTGAGAAAAGGGCCTTAGTCCCTTGGCCCAACCCCTATCTGAAGAGTCAAGGTCATATGCACTTGAGTGGGTAACAGGGTCAGAAGATGGAGAAGAGATTTACTGGAATTCCTTGACATGGAAGCCCAATGCACTGTGGTTTGAAATCTGGTGATATAATCCCAACAGGGTTACACTTGTGTTGGCAAGATATGGAAATAAAGTGTTTGATAGGATCAAGATGCAAATTTGGATGAAAATTGGAATAACTGAACAAAGTTCATGTGAAGTATTTGTGTTTCCTTTACCTGAATGTATTAGGGGGATGGATATTGTGTCTGATAGAGGAATACTTCTGTCTAGTATTGTAAAACAGAAGGCATATAAATTTGCCCTTCAGCCTATATTGATTTGACATGCTTACCGGAAACCTGTAAGATTACCCTAGCCCACAGAGGGTGTTAATTTGAAACAATATAGAATATCTGGTGGACAAAAACATTATTACTTTAATTAATTCCCTATTAGAAGCTGGAGTGCTGGCACAGACAAATTCTCTATACAGTAACCCTGTATGGAGTGCAGATTGAGGCTAAAGGTAAAAGCCAACGAGCACCACCCAGCAGCGACCACTGGGATTTGGAACCATAAAATTCCCATTTGAGAGATTACTAACATTAATTGAAACTGCCTCTATGACTGAAGGACATAAAATAATCTTGAAACCTGAAATATCCCAAAGGTCTTGGGTGATGTTGAAGAAATACTCTAATGGGGAGATAAGTTCCCAGAAGTATTTAATAATAAAATGAAAAGGGTTTGTGTGAGGACATGTTACCATGGGAATGCTGGGGACTCTTTTGTTTTGTTGTAAGAAAGCTTTGGCTGAAAATCAAGCAGTGGTCTATATAGTAAAGAATTTAGTCTTGCCCGAAGAGAGTTCTGCCCTTTGCCTTAGGCTTCTGGGAGGCAATTTCTAAGCCTCTCCATGTCATGCCAATAGGAATGTTTTTGTTTCCTGGGTGCTTTGAGCCTTACCAATGACATGATTTAGGGTGGGTGCTTTGGGTCATGCCAAATCATCTTGACTTCCTGAGGGGCTGGAGACAGATCAGCCATGTGGACAGTTTGTTTTTCTTGTGAGATGGAGCTCCAGTAAAAACTCTGGACTCAGGGTGAGTTTCCTTGGTTGGCAAGACTCTGTGGCTGTTGCCACACATCATCACTGGGAGGAGTTCATGCTGTCTGTGATACCACAGGGAGAGGAGGACTGGAAAGCTCTGTGTTTAGACTCTGGCCTATGTATCTCCTCCCTTGGCTGATTTTTTAATCTGTATCCTTCAGCTATAGTCAACCATAAATGTGAGTTTAACAACTTTTAGTTAGTTCTGTGAATCCCTCTAGCAAATGATCAAACCTGAGTCTGGTCTTGGTGGTCCCCAAATTTACAATTGTTGTCAGAAGTGAGGGCAGTCTTGTGGACTGTTGCCTCGAACTTTGCAGTGTCTGTCTTTCCTCTTAGAGCCTTTCTTTGGTTATCTGTTGCTGAGTGTCAGCTTCTGTCTGAGCATGGGTGGTTAAAAAGTTGTGCTTGGTACCTATTCACTGCACTTTATAGTAGGCTGACTATTTCATGGGGAACCTCCAAGTAGGTCTTTGCTCTTGGGCAGGTCAAATTTTGTAAAAGAAGACTGTCAAATCCCACATAAGAGAGATGGTTGGTTGTCAGTGTTCCACAGGCTAAGGAAAGAAAAGAAGGGTGGCAGTCTAGGTATCCGGTATGTGTTCCTTGGTGCCCCCAGTCCCAAGTACTTCTCTACTTCCCTTCCAGAAATATCTTTTGTCGGGGTGAGGCAGTCACGTGTCTCTTGGTAGCTGGAAAGGGAAAAGAGGATCTGATTGCTTCTCAAGGAGACTTCCAACAGGCCCTTTCTTTTATTCTCTTTCTCTACTCCACCCCTACTCCATTTTATTTTTATTTACTTTTTTAAAAAGATTTTATTATTTATTCATTTGCCAGAAAAGGAGATAGAGAGTACAAGCAGGCAGAGCAGCAGAGGGAGAGGGAGAATCAGGCTTCCTGCTGTGCAAGGAGCCCAGCATGGCACTTGATCCCACAACCCTGAGATCATGACCTGAGCCAAAGGCAGTCGCTTAATGCTGAGCCACCCAGGTGTCCCATGCCTACACCATTTTAGCTCCATTTCCATTGGTATCTGGTGCCACTCCTCCCTGAGCTTTTGGGAATTCTCTGCTGTGAATCCAGTTGCTTCTTGGCTTTCCTCACTGTCAGCTTAGGATGTAGTTTTACCAGGGTGTTAAATCATTTATCACTCAACTATCTGCTTTCCAGCATCCAGCAATTTTGGTGCATTGTTTCCTCTCTTTTTCTCCCTGTCTATGGGTTTGTTTTTTTCATTGAAACCCTTTGGGTGAACTGGATCACTTCTGTTGGGTTCAGCCAGAGCTGAGTTTAGGATTTCACTTGATTTTGCCTACCATTTTTAGGATTGATACCAAAAGCCAACACTCTAAAAACTGGAAGGGGTGTGGGGGATCACATATGGAGTCTGCTTTTTCCTTTCCCACATGGTTAAATTGAGGCCTCAATGGGAAGAGACTAGAGTGTTACCATGCAACATAGCTGGGGGCAAGGGCTGGAACTGGAGCCAAGATCTGGTGGTTCCAAGTAACCAGTCCTTGTTACTACCTCCACTGTCTTCCTAGTGGTAAGAAGGAAGTCCCATCATAGATCTCAGTCCAAAGTTTTCAACCAGGGTCTGTAGAGATGTTTTAGGGTTCTGTCTATGCTTGGCTCAGATTTCATTTTTTAAAAAAGATTTATTTATTTGGAGAGAGAGAGAGAGAGAGAGAGAGAGAGAGAATGCACGAGCATGCATGCTTGAGTGGGGGAGGAGCAAAGGGACACGAGAAGAAGAGAATCTCAGACTTGCCACTGAGTGTGGAGCCCAACTTGGGACTCAGTCTCACTACTCTGAGATCATGACTTGAGCCAAAACCAAGAGTTGGATGCTTAACCAGCTGAGCCACCCAGGTGCCCCAGATTTCATTTTCAAGTAGATTTAAACCACGGATGTTTATATTTTGCCAATTTATACAATAAAGCCCTACTTTTACTGGATTAAAAAAAATCCCTTTACTGTTATTGTAGCATGATTTTAGGAGACAGTAGAAGTAAGTGCACAGGTTCAATCTTTCATATTTACCCAGAAATGAGGACTTTGTTTTCTATGTCTTTCCTGCTCTCCACTATGATCTAGGGTGGCACTGAGGACCTTCAGGGTAGATAATAATATTGTCCACTAACTTTTTAAAAAAATTTAAATTCAATTAACCAACATATAGTACATCATTAGTTTCTGATGTAGTGTTCAATGATTCACCGGTACCGTAAAACACCCAGTGCTCATCACAGCATGGGCCCTCCTTAATGCCCATGATCCAGTTACCCCACCCCTCCACCCACCTCTCCTTCCTTGACCCTCAGTTTGTTCCCCAGCCTCAAGAGTCTCTCCTGGTTTGTCTCCCTCCAATTTCTTCCCATTCATTTTCCTCTCCCTTCCCCCATGATCCTTTGCTCTATTTCTTATATTCCACATATGAGTCTCCACTAACTTCTCAGGAAGTAAGATAAAGGTGGCCTATTAAAATGATTCATTATTTTTTAGTTAAGTGGATGATAAGGTTTAAAATTTTTTATTGGACTTTTAAAAAAATCCTGGACACACAATGTTACATTAGTTTCAGGTGTGCAACATAGTGATTCAATAACTATGTAATGCTATGTTCAGCATTGTAGTTACTACCTGTCACCACACAACGCTATTACAGTACCATTGACTATATTCCCTATGCTGTACCTTTCATCCGTGTGATGTATTTTTTCCATAACTGGAAGCCTGTGCCTCCTTCTCCCCCATCACCTGTTTTGCTCACCCCCCCCCCTTCCCTCTGGCAACCATCAGTTTGTTCTTTGTATTGTTAGGGTTTAAAATTTTATCCTTGATAATCTGGATTTATGCCATTTGATCATTCGTAACATTTGCATGGAAAGTGGGATAACAAAGTGTCCAGGGGGGAGAAATAACAGAAGGTAACTATTGAAAAATGAATAGCTACAAGCAGAAAACAAGAAAGAGAAAATAGAAGAGAGAAACTGTCCTTTGGCTTTCTTTTTTCTCTCTTTCCCCCTCTTTTTTCCCCTTCTCTTTCTTTTTGTACTTGAGGAGCATAATTCAATTAAAAATCCATTCTTAGGATGCCTGGCTGGCTCCGTCAGTAAAGCGTGCAGCTCTTGATCTCAGGGTTGTGAGTTCAAGCCCTATGTTGGGTACAGAGCTTACTTAAAAAAAAAAAAAAAAGGAAAAAGAAAAAATTCATTCTTAATGCTTAATAATAATAATAATAATAATAAACCTCCATTTAAATTTTATAATAGATCTTCAGGGCACGTGGGTAGCTCAGTGGGTTAAAGCCTCTGCTTTCGGCCCAGGTCATGATCCCAGGGTCCTGGCATTGAGCCCCGCATCGGGCTCTCTGCTCAGCGGGGAGCTTGCTTCCCTTCCTCTCTCTCAGCCTGCCTCTCTGTCTACTGTGGTCTCTGTCAGATAAATAAATAAAATCTTAAAAAAAATAAATTTTATAATATGTCTTTAAGGAGAAGTAAAGTCTTGTAGTTATTCTTTATTATTTGTTAAAAAGGCTTAAGAGAATGATGTTACGTCTCTCTCTTTTTTTAAAATATTTTATTTATTTATTTGACAGAGATAGATCACAAGTAGGCAGAGAGGCAGGCAGAGAGAGAGGGGGGGAAGCAGGCTCCCTGCTGAGCAGAGAGCCTGATGTGGGGCTCGATCCCAGGACCCTGAGATCATGACCTGCGCCGAAGGCAGAGGCTTAACCCTCTGAGCCACCCAGGTGCCCCTGTTACGTCTCTTAAATACATTGTCATATATTAAGAAACACAGCAGTTAAATAGGATGTGCGGACCTTGTTTGGACCCTGGTTTGAGCAAACCAACTATAAAATCTCATTTTCCAGCCAAGTCAGGATACTTGATTTTGGAGTGGGTGTTAGACAATGTTAATCTTATTAGTAGAACTAATGATATTTGTGGTTATATATAGAAATGTCCTCATTTTTTATAGGTGCATAGAGACAAATGAAATTTGCTTGATCATATTAAGATATCACTGCACAAACATGAAGGAAAAGAATGCCAAAAAGGTGTAGAGGAAGCAAGTATGGCAAAATGGCCATACCTGAACTTGAGGAGGAGCTCACTGTATTATTCTGTTTGTAATCTTTCATAATAAGCAGTTCACAATGATATTTAGAGTTCTACCAATTCTCTGCCAGTTAGCTCTACTGCCACTATTATTGAAAAGACTTTACTGTACCTGCATTAAATGAAAATGCAAAAGCATAAGAAAGGGCAAATGTAAATCTCTAAAACAAAAGAAGAAATGAAGTTATGGAGACTGACCCCACTTGGGAAAGGGAGCTCTGGAACACACTGATAACTTGTAGAAACAAAATGAGAATGATAATATTAGCAGTAAGAATAATAGCTAACACTTACAATGACTAAGGCATAACCATCTTGCTACTATGTATGGGATACTGTATTTATCTAATTTATATCACCCCACAGTCTTGTGAGCTAGATACTCTTAACACCAATTTTTACAAATGTGGAAACTGAGGTATAGAACTTTTAAGTAACTTGCCCAAGGTCCTATGCCTGGAAAATTGGCAAGGCAGGAATCCTGCCCAGAGACCATATTCTTTACCTTCAAAAACCTGGCCCTTTGCAAAATAATTATTTTTGGAATGCACAAAGCCATGGCTATTTTGACCAGGGAGCTTCTTGCTCAGTGCTTTATGGATATAATTTATTATACGTTTGGGGCATCTGGGTGCACAGTTGTTTGAGTGTCCAACTTTTGATTTTGTCTCAGGCCATGATTTCAATATCATGGGATCGGCTGCACACAGGGCAGAGTTTGCTTGAGATTCTCTCTCTCTCTCCCTCTGCCCCTCCCCCACTCCAAATGCAAACTCTCTCTCTCTCTCTGTCTCTAAATAAACAAAATCCTAAAAAAAATATGATTGTACATTTAAAAAGTGGAAATGCACCTGCAACCTATCTCCTGTGCATGTAGTTTCTGGAAATTTGTAGGATAACTGTGTTCAAATTTTTCATCCCTAGCATTTGTGATTTGATTTTTCCCAGGTGGAAAATAAGTCCTTTCTCGCATAGTAGTGAGTGCCAGGTAAAGTCAGTGTTCCTGGGCTGCCCAAAGGGGACTCTGGGAGAAGGGGAAAGGTTGGCTAGAACTGGAGCATTTGACACCAGCTGGCTCCCTACATGTGGGACTTCGGTTACACACATTTTAACACTATTTTTTTTTTCCCATGGCAACAGAATGATTACAGAAATTAGCTGCTTTTGAGTAAGACAACAGCGGATTATGTGATATGGTGAGTTGTGAAATGTGTAAGCCTGACGCTTCACAGACCTGTACTCCTGGGGCAAAAATACATTATATGTTATTAAAAATAATTAAGAAAAAAAGACAACAGTGGATGAAACTGTTGGAAAGTGAAATCTATTTGGGAAAGTAGAAGCGACCTTTAAATGAGCTCTTCTGATGTGTTTTGTCCACAGCACATGGATGGGCCCATGGTTAACAAAGCCCTTCTCACGTTCCAAAAAAAAGTGTCAAGTGCTCTTTTGAAAAAAAGTAGAAATATGAGTGAGTTTTAAAAATACCTGAATCGTAGGTAGGGCTAAGAAGGACTCAGGTATGCGCTCCATGTTTGTGTTTTCAATTCTGGGACTTTTGCATGAGTAGGAAGAGGAAGAACCAATTTTGTTGATGTAAGATAAAAGATGCCCTCACCCATGGTTAATGTCATAGGCCTTGCTAGCCACCATCTGAATTGTGAATATTGCAACGGTGGAAAGAGAAGAATGAAAATAAAAACAAGGACAGAGCAAGATAGAGTAAGATTATAGGGTATGCCCACACAGTTTACGGCAAAAGGAAAGCAGTGGCGTTTAGCTCAGGACAGGGGTGTGTGCAGGGTAGAGCTGCAGGTAGTAATTGAAATTTATATAGACTTTGGCTAAACTGTGACCACCACCCACATTATCCCCATAATCTCCCAGGCCAGATGTGCCATTAAGTGTGATATGATCACTCTCACAACAGGGGCTACTAGTTAGAGAGAGCTCCAAGGTGGTTACTGAAATGCCTGATGAAAACGAAGGACAAAAAGAACACTTTGATAGCAGGGAGAGCAATCAGAGTTGGTTTGCTGGAGGGCCTCTGGGTGCAGGGAGCAGCTATGTGAGGGCCATTCCCCCCACAGGCCTTCTGGTAAGGACCTACAGGATGTAGGGCAGAGAGCGTTTTATGAGACTCCATATCAGTGACAATGTGTCATTTATCATGAGATTGCAGATTTTCTTTCTTTTGCAGTCATATAGGTATGCCCTATATGGCTACTAGTGTCATAATAATCAATAAAAGTGATCTTTTCATGAGTGATTAGTGTAACGGACACGTGACTTGGGAAAGTTGGGATTCCCCAGAGGAATGGATGCTGCTCAGACCAAAATGCCAGAGGCAGGCAATGGCATTGCCAGTCTTTCAATGGAAAAAGAATCCAAGTCTCAGAGGGGTTAAGTAACTTGCCCAAGGTCACACAGAGGGTATATGAAAAAGCCCTCATCTGTCTGCTTTGAAAGCTCAGGCTCTCATAGATGTCATACTTTGTGGACTCTGAGTGGACATATCCAGGATGCCCATTTCTGGGAAATGTGTCTTTTGAACACGTTTGTATAGGATATTATTATCATCTTAACAGATTTAAATAAAACATAAAATGTACTTTGTTCCCACTGTTTCTATCAGGGTGCTTCTGGGTTCCAGGTTCTGAAACTTTCCTCTTCTCACAAATGAGGCAATTAACTCCCTCCCTCACCTCCATTGTGGGCAGAACTCTTTAATTCTCTGTTTATTTCTGGTCCCAGCTAGTGAATTTAAGGAAACGTGGCCCCCAAAACAGGGATGAAGCCCCAGTCGCAGTCCCTGTGCCCCTGTTCTTTGGTTTGGTAACCTGGTAATTTTCCTTTCCTTCTCCTTCCTTCCATCCTTCCTAAGATTTTATTTATTTATTGGTCAGAGAGAGAGAGCACAAGCAGGGGGAGCAGCAGGCAGAGAAAGAAGCAGGCTCCCTGCTGAGCAAGGAGGCAGATGTGGGATTTGATCCCAGGACCCTGGAATCACTACCTGAGCCAAAGGCAGATGCTTAACCAACTGAGCCACCCATGCGTCCCCCAGTGTTATTTCTCATCTTGTTCTGGTACTTGGGTTTTTAGCACCTTGTATCCAAGTTCCCATCTTCGTCACTTGCTTAGATCTGAGGCCTTTAGGAACTTAGATACTCTTGCTCTTGACAGTTCCTCCCAGGAGCCTACAATCCACCCTGAGTTCTTAAACCTGGTCAGGCCTGGGATTCCTGCTGCCTGACTTATGCTTTGCTTTCCAGGGCCTCTTAAGGCACATGGTCCTAGATTCCTCCCCCCACATTTGGCTGTCCCTGGATCTCCCCATGAACCTGTGCTGGACTTTTCCAGGGCCAACCACTTGCCTAGATCACCATGTTGTCTCTATTGACATGTGTTTGGACTATCAAGTTTTACACGCTGGGTGACTTTCTCTAGGCTCCAAAAGCTTTTCTCTTCCTCAAATGTGGTCCTACCCAAATGGGCAGATGTGTGTGGCATCTTTGTGGCCTTCCTTTCTACCCTCCCTGGCAACCCTTAACCATGATCCTCCTAGCAGAGTTCCAAGTGGTGAAGTTTTCTTTACTTAGAAATATTCTTTCTCTACCTCCTCCATTTCCATATGAAAATCCGGCTGATCAGTTAAGGAGCAGCTCCAAGGTCACACCTTTTGGAAGTGTGATCTCACAGCTGGCAATAATATTTCCTTTCTTTGTCATCCAATAGCATTTATTTTTTTAATCTCTTTGATGGTACTGATTACGAGCTCATAGGTATTGGATTTAATTAAACTCTAAACTTCTTGATGTCAGGTAGCACTGCATAAACACCTGTAAATGAGCTGTCAGCGTGGCTGGTTACAGAAGTCATCTAATAAATGTTTTTTAAATGAATACATAACTTGTATAGCTACTCTTCTCTTCTTTAGTTTCAAGCAGTGGAAGAAACAAGTAATAAGTCTCAAATTCTAGTCTTAGCATGGCTACCTACTTAGTCCACCAACTTGACCAAACTACCACAAAGTATCTTTATCTCAGTTTGTCCATCAAAGAAGTAGTAACAAAATTACCTCTAATGGGAGGGCTTCTGGCTGGTGCAGTCAGTAGCATGTGACTTTTTTTTTTTCTCTTTATAAGATTTATTTATTTGACAGAGATCACAAGTAGGCAGAGAGGCAGGCGGGGGTGGGGGGTGGGGGGGAAGCAGGTTCCCGGCTGAGCAGAGAGATCCTGATGTGGGGCTCGATCCCAGGACCCTGAGATCATGACGTGAGCCAAAGGCAGAGGATTTAACCCACTGAGCCACCCAGGCACCCCTACTTATGTGACTCTTGATCTCAGGGCTGTGAGGTGGAGCCCCACATGAGGTATAGGGATAACTGAAAAATAAAATCTTAAAAAATATTTCTAATGGGTCATGGGTAATATGTATACAGGAATATAGGTGTCCTCTTTAGGCTTGGCAACAGGATAAATGTCCTACAAGTTGCCCATGCCAAGACTGGAAATAAAATGAGGTCCAGAGCAGGAGGTGTGAGGTTGGGTACGGAAGCGTAATGGACTGAATGTTAACTTCCAGTCTATGATGTGAAAGAAGAGCTGGGTTGGGGGCCCAGATACCATGCTCTGTAGGGAAAGGGTTATAATCAGATTCCATGGATTAATTAAACCAAAGTTATTTATGTAGAAAAGGCTGAGAGGATGGGGCACTGCGGATCTCCACCAGTTCATGTGGACACGGTCCTGTTGCAGAGGGGGTCTCTTTTGAAAGCCCCTAAATTGCCTCTGGGGCCTTCCTCAACTGGCTTTTGGTGAGGTTGTGATATTGTGATTTATAATAAATATGTATTTAGTCTTTGGCCCCCATTTGTGGCACAGAGCTCCTAAAACAGTTGGGATTTTCCTAAGCAATGAGAATTTAGTGTCTTTTGTTATGTTAATTAGGTGTCTTTGGATGACACTTAATGATGGGGGCTAGTTGCCCGAGGGGAACCAACCTTCCAGCTAGAAGGTTTGAACTTTCAGTCCTACCCCCTGACCTCTGGGAAGACAAGATGGGCTAGAGGTAGAATCACTCATCAGTGGTCAATGATTTAATCAATCAGGGCTTTGTCCTAAAATCTCCATAGAAAACCAGAAGGACAGGGTTTAGAGAGCTTCTGGGTTGTTAAACACATGGCGATTTGGGGGAGAGTGGGACACTTGGAAAGAGCATGTAACTCCCGCCCCTTCCCCATACCTTACCTTATGCATGTCTCATCCAGCTGTTCCTGTGTTATGTTCTTTTGTAATAATCTGGTAATCCAAGTAAAGAATATGCTTCTGTGAATTCTGTGAATGGTTCTAGCAAATTAAATCCCAAGGTAGAGGGGGTCATGGGAACACCTCATCTATAGTCAATTGGTCAGAAGCACAGGTAATAAACTAGTAATTAAAATTTTTTTTAAAAGATTTTATTTATTTATTTGACAGACAGAGACCACAAATAGGCAGAGAGGCAGGCAGAGAGAGAGAGGAGGAAGCAGGCTCCCCACTGAGCAGAGAGTCCGATGTGGGGCTTGATCCCAGGACCCTGGGATCATGACCTGAGCCGAAGGCAGAGGCTTCAACCCACTGAGCCACCCAGGTGCCCCAATTTAAAAAAATTTTAAAAAAGATTTTATTTATTTATTCATTTGAGAGAGAGTAAAAGCAAGAGAGATCACAGAGGGAGAGGGAGAAGCAGACTTCCTGCTGAGTAGGGAGTTAGATGCTGGGCTCAATCCCAGGACTCTGGGATTATGACCTGAGCTGAAGGCAGATGCTTAACTGACTAAGCCACCCAGGCGCCCCCAAACTAGGCTTCTGATTGGTGTCTGAATGGGGAGCAGGAGAGGAGCAGTCTTACAGGACTGAACACTTAACATGTGGAGTCTGACTCTATCTCTGGTTGATAGTGTCAGAACTGAGTTGAATTGTAGGACCCCTAGTTGTGGTGTCCCAGAATTGCTTGGTGTGGTGAATCCCTCCTACCCCATACATTAGAACTGAGTGAACACTCTAGGGATCCTCTAGATCCTCTAGATCAATCTAGAGATCCTTCCTGACACAGGTGATAGCTCAATGTATGTCAAAATATGATAGTTCTAACCAGCCATGGGGTGAGTTCCTTTGCTTTTCTTGAATATTTACAGTTTCATCTTTAAAAGGGCAATAAACATTCCTGTCCTATTAAGAATTTACAGTGATCAAGTAATATTTGTGAATAAAAAGCATTTTGTAGAAAGGTATAGTACAATTGGAAAAAAAAAGTAGATTTCAATTCTTTTGAAATGAGTATCAATTAGGCAGAAAACAGTTAAGTAACATTGTGCATTTGGCATCATTGGGGGTTTCATAAAAGTGAATTTTCTGGGTTGACAAACCCCTTGAAATGTCAACATAAGAAAATTATACTATATGTAACTGACCGCACATAACTAAGTGAAAATATCCCATAGGATCATGAGGTCACTTTATTCCCTTCCTCCCACCCCTTGGGGCCAATTACCAATTACGGTATATTCAAATTTGCAATTTTGCATTATTGTGAGGTTCTATTACACATGATATTCTGTGTTCTTATATATACTGAAAAAAATTAAACATTTCTGAGGTCTTGGTTATAAATACAATTGGGATATGATATAGGATATTCTGTCTCTACAGTACACGACCCCAGACTGTTAAGTTTTTTGAATAATTGAATTTGCTTTTTATAGCTTTTCTGAACTCTCCCTTTCTGCCAGGCTTCCTATGGTCATTTTTGCTTTTGTCAGAGAACTGAGAACCAGTACTTCTTTTGTTTCCCTTTTATTTGCTCCTTTTAATCTGCTAGGGGTTAGAATGCCAGTAAACCAAGCTTATTAGAATGATATGTACTTTCCAGGTCACAAGCCAAGGGGAAAATATAAGGTTATCAAAATAGGTTATATAACAAGCAAAAAAATAGAAACAACCTAATAATGATAATATTTTGATGTCTCAGTCCTCACCTGTCTAACTGTGGGAACTCCAACTTCATTCAAATCCCCCACTTTGAGCTAGAAAAGGCAGAGGATTTTTCAATTACCATCCATACTTCCTTCTTTATTCACCAGGCAGGTCATGGGCTCTTGCCTTGTACATGGCAGATGGGGTGCTCCGTCCATTCTGAAGGTATTGGGATGTCTGAAACACAGCTGCGGCTGTCTAAGGAATTTATGCTCCATTGTATGTGGATGCCAAGGTAGTGTGGTCGTGTAGGACAGTCATGACGACAGTGAACCCTGTCTCTTGTGTCCCCACCCCCTTTGCAATGTCACCCTGCTACTCCCTTCATCAAGAGTGGAGCCTAGGGACGCCTGGGTGGCTTATCAGTTAAGTGTCTGACTCTTCGCTTTGGCTCAGGTCATGATCTCAGGGTCATGAGATCAAGCCCTGCATTTGGCTCTGCGCTCAGTGTGGAGTCTGGTTGAGATTCTCTCTCTCTCCCTCCCCCTCTGCTCCTCTTTCTGCTCACCCATGTGAGCAATCTCTCTCTCTGTCAAATAAATAAATAAATAAATAGAATCTTTTTTTTAAAAAAAAGGTTTTATTTATTTATTTGACAGAGAGAGAGATCACAAGAAGGCACAGAGGCAGGCACAGAGAGAGAGAAGGGGAAGCAGGCTCCCTGCTGAACAGAGTGTCCTATTCGGGGCTTTATCCCAGGACCCTGGGATCATGACCTGAGCTGAAGGCAGAGGCTTTAACCCACTGAGCCATGCAGGCGTCCCTAAATAAATAGAATCTTAAGAAAACAAAAAAAGAGTTGGAGTCTACTACTCCATCTTTTGTATCCAGGCCACTTTGTGACTTGCTTTGGCTAACAGAATAGGGTGGAAGTGACATCATGTGTCCTCTGAGGCTAGGCCTTTCAGGGTCTTGCAGCTTTATTTTTATTGTCTTCGGAGCTCTGCTACCTTGTGAACAAGCCTGGACTGGCCTCTTTGAGGATGAGAGAGTCCATGGAGAGAGAGAGGTGCAGCTGTCCTAGCTGAAGCCCCAGACATGTGAGCCAGAACATTCCAGACGAGTCAGGGCCCCCAGCAAAGCCATCAGCTGACTGCAATCATCCCCCACCCCGCCCCTGCCGGGTTGCTCTGGCTGAGACCAGGAGAAAGATGGCCCACCTGATCCCAGCCTAGATTGCAAGACTGTGAACAAATAAATAGTTTATTGTTTGAGGTCACTAAGTTTTGGAATGATTTGTTACAGGGAGCAAGATAGGAAAATGCTTGTTTTCCCCGCAGCCTCCATAGTGGTTGTGGTATATCCCAAAACACTGCCTGGAGCTATCTTCATTTCACATTGAGTTAAGTGGTAAAGATTTTGGTTTCATTGTTCTTCTGTTTTACTCTGCTGTCCCTAGAGAACTGGGACTTTTTTTTTTTTTTTTTTAAAGATTTATTTATCTATTTTAGAAAAAGAGAGAGAGAGTGGAGTGGAGAGGCAGAGGGAAAAGGAGAGAGAGTCTCAAGTAGACTTTGCATGGAATGTGGAGCCTGACACGGGGCTTGATCCCACGACTCTGAGCTGAAACCAAGAGTCAGATGCTTAACTGACTGCGCCGCCCAGGAGCCCCAAGTGCTGGTGCTTTTTATTTTTATTATTAAAGATTTTTATTTATTTATTTGACAAAGAGAGACACAAGGAGAGAGGGAACAGAAGCAGAGGGAATAGGAGAGGGAGAAGCAGGCTTCCCGCTGAGCAGGGAGCCCGATTCCGGGCTCGATCCCAGGATCCTGGGATCATGACCTGAGCTGAAAGCAGACGCCTAAAAACTGAGCCACCCAGGCACCCCATGCTGGTGCTTTTTTTTTTTTTTTTTTTTTTTTTTTTTTTAATATTTTATTTATTTGACAGAGAGAAATCCTAACCAGGCAGAGAGGCAGGCAGAGAGAGAGGGGGAAGCAGGCTCCCTGCGGAGCAGAGAGCCCGACACGGGGCTCGATCCCAGGACCCCGGGACCATGACCTGAGCAGAAGGCAGAGGCCCCAACCCACTGATCCACCCCGGTGTGCCCGTGCTGGTGCTTTTTAAAGGGAGTGCCAGGTATTGTCACCCAACCCTCATGATCATCAGAGCCTATGCATGACCTTCCCCTGCCTGGAGTGCTAACGGGGTTTCTACTCCCCTGTAGCTGAGGGGTCTTACTCTGATGGCTGCTGGTAGATCTCAAAAGACCCTTAGGACCATGGAGGACCATAGTAGCTGTCCCCAAATACCTTCCCCGAGACTGGTGATTAGCCCATTAGAAATGGACCCAGTTTTCTCTCTGCTGGGACTCTATTCCATTTATCTAAAGCAAGAAAATATTGATTGATAGTAAGGCCCGAGTTGCTTTCTTTAGAGCAAGATATTTTATCTTCTGTTTTATAGGCTAGTCGAAGGCCTTTTTGGATTGTCAGGTTACTTGGCTATATTCTGGTTAGCTAAGTTTGCTTGATAAGTGACAACCTCCAGATAAATTGTTTTCTATGTAAGAAGCACCTATTTTATTTATTTAGTTTTAATTTTATTTTAATTCTAGTGTAGTTAACGTAGAGTGTTATGTTAGTTTCAGATGTACAACATAGTGATTCAGCAATTCCACATATGAAGAAGCATCTGTTTTAAAATGAGAATTTCTTGGGGCACCTGGGTGGCTCAGTGGGTTAAAATCTCTGCCTTTGGCTCAGGTCATGATCCCAGGGTCCTGGGATCGGGTTCTCCTTGGGCTCTCTGCTCAGCGGGGAGCCTGCTTCCCACCCCCCCTCTTTGCCTGCCTCTCTGCCTACTTGTGATCACTGTCAAATAAATAAATAAATAAAATATTTAAAAAAAATGAGAATTTCTTGTGTTTTTTGCCATTCTACAATGGAAAGATTAGCTGAATGAGATTGGATCACTAGCATGACTGTGTACCAAAGAGCTTCCTCAAGCTAAGCCCTGGATGCCCTTGTTTCAGACTGGGAGTAAAGGTATAAATCTTCAGTGGCGCCTTGGTGGCTCAGTGGGTTAAGCCGCTGCCTTCGGCTCAGGTCATGATCTCGGAGTCCTGGGATCGAGCCCCGCGTCGGGCTCTCTGCTCAGCAGGGAGCCTGCTTCTTCCTCTCTCTCTGCCTGCCTCTCTGCCTGCTTGTGATCTCTCTATCAAATAAATAAATAAAAAAAATCTTTAAAAAAAAAGGTATAAATCTTCAAATAAAAATAATATGAATTGTAATCTCTTGAATTCATTGCCTTATTTATAAATTTGCTACCAAAATGTTAGTCAGGGAATGACATAATTGCAGCTAATAAAAAAAAAATGTTTTTCCTTTACCTTCAAGATGGTAATAAAAGATTATGAAGAACAGTTTGAAAATACAAATAATGAACAATTTCAGATGGAAATAAAAGTCATTTAATGTTGCTTCCAGTGATAGGCATTGTTCATGTTTTTTAATATGTCCTTCTAGACATTTTGAATGCATACACTCACTTAGGAGGAGTGTCCCCAAAAGTTGGAGAGCAAGCTTTCTTCCACCTCCAACTTGTTTTATTCCAATTATTAGGTTAAAAGTTCACCAAGCCAGGAATGGTCTATTTCTCTTCAGACAACGAGGTAATTTTTATCGTGGTTGACTTGTTATGCTTTGGAGACAAGGGTAAAATATGACCCAAAGACCAGTGAATTTAGCTGTCTGGCTGCGTCATTCTATTGATGATGTCTGCACACCAACACAACGGTCATCAATTCATTTAAGCAAGGGAGACATAAAAAACCAGACCTGCTGGTGGCCCTCAAGTCAACAAAATAGCCTGTCAGTTGACTATCCTTTCCCTCTTCCAGCTCTAGACCATGTGATAATGGGTTAGTGTTCGCAAAGGGGTGACTATTACTCCCAAAGAATTAGATGGACTCAGCCTGGCTCAAGTGTGCTTCAAGGCATTCACAATTTATTGGAATCTGAGATGAAATGAGGAAAGCGTGCAAGCTGCTTTAACAAACAGATGGCTCTCATTAAATAGAACCATTAATCTTGTCTTGATTATTTACTGGAATGTGTTAGGTTGCAATGTTTCCTTAATCTATTGATGAACTATCACCACAAAATATGTCACTGAAGTAAAATAATTGTTGATGTGCTAATGAAAACCACCAGAGAGACCAGAAGCCTTTCCTGCATAGAATTAGGGCAATGAAGAATCTCTTTAAGAAGAAAGTGTTGTTGTAATATCAGATTGAACTACCTCTTTGGAGCCATTTTTGGGATGGTGGGACAAAAGCACAAAGCCTTGTAAATGAGCTACTGAATTGTGGGAGTACTTCTAATGAAGCACTCCATAATGAAGGCCTGAGGTTTTTTTTTTTTTTTTTTTTTTTTTTGACGATTTTATTTATTTACTTGAAAGAGAAAGTGCATGAGTGGGAGAGAGGGGCAGAAGAAGAAGCAGACTCTCTGCTGAGCAGCGAGCCCAATGTGGGGCTCAATCCCACGAACCCAGGACCATGGCTGGAGCTGAAGGCAGATGCTTAACTGATTGAGCCTCCCAAGCACCCTGAAAATCTGAGTTTTGCAACAGAAATTTAAAGAGATAACTCTTCATTTTATAAATGATTTACAATATAGTTAATGACACTGTATTATATGCTTAAAATTTGCTAAGAGGGTAGATATTATGTTTGTTCTTATCAATAATAATAATAATAATAATAATAAATAGGGTGGGAGGAAACTTTTCAACGTGATAGATAGGTTTATGACATAGACTGTGGTGGTGCCCTCAGGAGTGTGTGCTTATCTCCAAATTCATCAAGTTGTGCACATTAAATAGATACAGCTTTTTTTCTGCCAATTACATCTCAATAAAGTAGTTTAAAAATAGTAAAATAAAATTTGAAAACAACAGACACAAAAAGATTCACAGTAGAATTTTTTAAAGGACTCATCATCTTGTCAATTGAACATGGCATTTAGATTTTAAAAACCTGTTTTATTAACAACCTGGGAACATATCTAAAGTCAAAGTAAAATGAACCAATGCAATACAAAAAGCTTACCTAAAGTTTGCAGTGCAGGTGGGATTATGAAGCACCTGTTACATCTATTGGGTTTGGAGCAACTTTTACATCCTTAATAAAGGAGAAATTGTGCCTCTGCTATATGTCTGTATTTCTTCCCCAATTTTATTTTCTATTCCATATGGAATTGGAAGGGGCTTAGTGAAACCCTTTTTACTAAATAATTACTGAACCGAGAGAAAAGAAGAGATTGCCTAAATTGGTCAGCCACTGAATGGCAGGTTATTAAAACAATCAGAAACCCAAGTTCTGGCATTTGACTGCCAAGTTCAAGCCCTGGCTTCTCACCCTATTAGCTACGTATCTTTGGGCAACCGATTTTGTTTCTCTGGGTGTAGGTTTTCTTATGAGAAAGTAGACCCTAGGATTGTCTAGTGCCTGGGGTAGCTGTGGGATTTGAGAGATTCTCCACGTGAGATGCTTAGCAAGATGCCTCATTCACAGTAAGCACCCAGGGAAGGTTAGTGGTGATTGCTGCAGTATTCTTGATAAGAACTTTCTTGACCCCTGACAGGGTCTTTTCCTCTACACATGTCATCACAGAGGATGTTTATTGTGGCTGGGGCACAAGTTGGTCAGAATGAATTCACAAAGCCAGGGCGGCCATACTGGCATCTTCCTCCCCAGCAGGAATGGTCCCACTTAAAAAAAAAAAAAAAAAAAAGAAAAGAAAGAAAGAAAGCCCTTTGAGAAAGGGTGAAACCATTACACAAATGCAGGAGATTTGCAAAACACCCAAATCTTCCAGAAAACAGGTTCCAGGGGGACAGTCAGGCCAAATCTACATACCTCTTTCACTTCACTGTGACATTTTATGCTAAACTTGTCTATGAGGTTTAAAACGTCACATTGTATTTCTTCACTTTTATATTGGCAGAGTCAATCAGAATGAGAGGTTTTTCTTTTTTAAAAAAGATTTTATTTATTTATTTGACAGAGAGAGACACAGTGAGAGAGGGAACACAAGCAGTGGGAGTGGGAGAGGGAGGAGCCGGCTTCCCACTGAGCAGGGAGCCCCATGCAGACCTTGATCTCAGGACCCTGGGATCATGACTTGAGCCAAAGGTAGACGCTTAATGACTGAGCCAGCCAGGCGCCCCAAAATGAAAGGTTTTCTGTACTTCTTTTCAGAAATTAGAATCAGCTTCTTCCTATTAATAAGTAGTGATAAATTGGTAATCATTGCCCTGGGATTTCACTTCTTTCTACAAGGTAAGGCACTATCTTATAATAGCTTAGGTTAATGAAAATATCACAAACTATTTCTATACACTAGAAATTCATTCTGTTCTTCAGGAAGTTTTTTTGTGCAGCCTGCCCTCAGCTTCTTTCACATGGGAACAATGAATGTCTGAACCCACTCAGGGCTGGCAAACACCATTTTAAACCATGTTACCGAGTTGGTAATTTTTAAACATCACAGCAGCTTAGCGAATAGTTATAACTAGTGGTAAACATGTAGTTTCAATTTTTGGCCTTTGTGCCACTTCAATAAGATGTTGGCCTTTTTCCTCTTCTGACTCAATTTCCTTTCTGTTTCTTGTTCTTTTTATAGATTGTTTCAATCTGTCTCACTTCTGAGCCAATGTTTCGGATAGCATTTGGGATCCTTACCCATGTCTTGCTTACACGTGCCTCTACAAATGTTTACGGGGACACACGCACACAGCGCTAATTACGCAAGGACTCCATTCAAGCCTTTAATACACAGTTATCCAAAGTGCCACTAGGAAACAAGGAGACAGTGTTTTCACAAGCTGCTCACATGAGAGTCCGTTTCTGTACAGTGATATTGTTTCTGCATGTATGGGTAATCAAAGAGTGGATTATGATGTTTAGAGACCAAGACCCTACAGAGATGATGACATCTCATGTATAAAAAAACAAAGAAAAACAATCAAATAAGAATAATTTAATTTTCACAATGAACCCCCCAATTTTGAGATTCTCTCTCTGTCTCTCCTTAGTGCCACTGCTTAGCTGGCACTGCTTGCTGGACCAAGCCCAGGCTTGGTCCTCCTCTGGAATCATCAGTCCCATGAAAGCCTCCAGAACATGGTAATGGGGGCTCACTACAGTCCTCAGTCCTTTTGCTGGTCTTCCTTAGCCTCTGGGAGCTGTCTCCTGTGCTGTACTTCTCTCCCTCTTTTTCTTCTCACCACGTAAGACTCTTACCTCAGATACTTCTTTATACTGTAGTCTCCATCTCCTTGTTATTTGGGCTTAAGGCTGTTGGGGTTCAGGGCAAGCTGCCCCAAAATATGGTACCTTGGCATACTGAATATTTGGGTTGAAGGAATTTGGGAGATGCAGGTGCAGGAAAGACTCCGTCGGCACCCACTTCTTGAAGCAGGTGATGAGACCCTCATGTGACAGGTGCCATCCTTACATTCAGAGGAAAGAAGCATCCTTATCTCTGTGGATGGAGGGATGCTGGGAGGAATCCGAGGGAACCCGCCTTGCTAAGTTTCCCCAGTTTACTACCTTTAGCTCATACTCTTTTTTTCTATCATTTTTTTTTTTTCCTTCACGGCTTTCCACTCTTCATCCAACTTCATATAATAACGCTTGGTTTAAGTGCTTCTTCAGGGCTTCATTTCCTTATGAAGGCTCCTATGTCACATAAAACTACGGTTAATGAAGTTGTAGGTTTTTCTGTTGTTCATCTTTTGTCAGTGCCCTGCCAGGGACCTTAAGGTGAGTAGAGGAAAAGATTTTTTCCCCTACCTCCCACCCCCACCCCCTCCACAACCACTTGTGCAGATGGAGATTACCATTCTGTGCTAGTGCACAGCAGGGGGGGGGTTCCCCCTCCCCCCTCCCCCCTCCCGGTCATTTCATCTGTGTGGCTTGCCCTGCCCTCTGATGGCGGGCCAGGCTGAAGGTTCACTCCTGCATTCGTTTGTCCATCCCTACACTTGTCTTGACCATGATTCAACTAACACAGTTTTTGAGTGAAGACTACATTCTAGGTGCTGTGCTATTATCAAAGGAAACTGGGGCGGTGGTGGTGGGGGATTGTGTTTACAGCTTTAAAAACACATTTTTTTCAGCAACTATGGCAATGGCCATGGGAGTGTGGGAAGACACCTCAGGAAAGAAGTGGCCTCAATTCTGAATACAAGGAGGAACAGTGGGGATTTATAGCCAAGGAGCAGGGTGGGGGTCTGTGGATGGAAATCAGGACAAGGAAACATCAGGAGTAAAGAGGGATTATGGTTCAATAAAACTGAGCAGGATCATTTCTGAGGGCTGGTCACGGTGAGCAGACATCATCTGCGGGGAGGCTCGGGGATAAGACATGGGATCAGATACTGAGGGTGAGGGGGTTCTCTCTCAGTGGAGTTCGCAAGATTCTTGGTACAATGGGGCCATAGAGGCCCAGTGTGGAATGGTCCCTGATGCCCATGATTGAGGCTTAGTTGAGAAGGAGCTTAGAAGATCCTGTCTGGAGCTTGGTCCAGGAGAGAGTCTGTGTCACTGAGCGCTGGGGAATGCGTGAGGGGAAAAGGAGTGAAGGACACCATCCCTTCCCCAGGAAGCAAAGAGATGTGAGCAGATAATCACACCCTAACATGTGGTCAGCGTGAGTGGGGGGTGCTTTGTGGCGGAGGCGAATCATCTTGTGACCGAGCACCATCTTTTGCTTCTTCCAAGGAGGACGGTTTGAAAGACTGGTCCCTGGACCCCTGAGAAGTTCCTACGCCAGCAGAGGGGCTGCAGAAGGAGGGGTCGGGTGGGTGGGGGGCAGGAAATAATGCCAGGGTTCCTTGGGTTGCTTTGAAGTAAGTATATATTCAGATCTTTCTGGCCAGTTGAATTTCTGATCGTTTCAAGTTTTTAGAACAGGAAGATTTTCAGATGAGAAACATGGTTTGCTCATTCTTACCTCCCCCCTTTCATGGGCATTTTTGCCTTTAAATGTTGTACAGATGCCTGAAGTATTACCACTGTGAGGGTCGATTGGAAAGGGCACTTCACAGTTCTAGATGTGTTTGATGTCAAGAGTCTTGCTTTGGGACACTTGGCCTCGTGAGTTTATATATCTAGGGCCTCCTAGATATCAGAGACCAGTCCTTAACATGGAAAAGGCAGGAAAATAACTTCCCAGGTTGAGAGGAAGAAATGAAAGAATTCCACTTGGCTTTCTTTATTGTTCTACGGGTGGCATGAAAAAAAATTTTTTTTTTATGAGAAAGATATCCGGGAACTAGAATAAGATTCTAAGATTCCTGTTACCTCTGGTCAGGAAATATTTTTTTTTTTTTTTTTTTTTTTAATCCTTTCTTTTTTTCTTTTTTGGATGTAGAACAGATTTGTTTTGTATGCTTTGGATTGTCTCCTGTGGACCAAATCAGTGGTCTGTGAGGAACTAGGTGGAAACAGTCTCTGGTGCCGTTTGCTTTGTTATATACCTCTGGGGGTGGGGGGAGAGTTAGAAAATGAAGCTGCATTTAAAAAAAAAAAAAGCGAAAGCCAGCATTAGGGTTTATAGATGTTTGGTAGGGTGTTCATTTGCATATGTACAGACACCTCAGTGGGAGGCGGGGTGCTCAATCCGTTGTTAAGTAGTAAAGAACGTTTCTTTCTGATTATAATGAACCATTTGGCAGAGTATTTGGAAATGCTAATGGCCTTTGACTTACTCCGTCAAGATAAATCCTTTTGTCCAGTTGGAATTATCCCTTTCCCACCAGGTGCTGGGGGCCCAGTGGAACCAGTCTCTAACCCGGGAGGTCCTGACTGGGAAACAGTCTCTCTCTCCGTTATAGTCTGGGTCGATAACACGTAGTGTGTTGTTTTTACTGGGAAGACGTAGTCTTAATTGGGGGAAAAATACATAAAAGGATACTCTAGACCCAATGCCTAATTGGAAGACTATCTTCTTTGAAGATACATGTAGAATAGTGGTATCTTTCTAGGAAGAGGACTACCATATAGCATAGCTCACTTTTTTTCTTTCTTCATCATGCCCTTGGGAAGCTAACCCTGCAAAGGCATTTGTCCCCTTTTCTTTTTGCTTTGACCTCTGGGAAAACAAACCCTGAAAACAGGTGCAGGTAATTTTTATTCGTTATTTTGATTTTGTTGGGGGGAGTGTTAAAACTTGAGGAAAATACCTTATAATTAGAGCTAAGTAACATATACATTCTTTCCCTGCAGAAAACAGAGCGTCTCCGCCCCCCCTTGCCCCCGCCACCCAGATCAAACAAAGACTGTTTGGAGAAGATGACCTATTACATGAATTTTCTTTCAGGTTTACCATTTTCTCTTTTCTTTTCCCTTCTTTTTTGGTTTGTTTTAGAGCTAAATGACAGGTCTTTATCATATCTAGCCATCAAATGCTTATTTCCTCCATGGCAGATCTATCACTGCTAATGGCCTTTGTATACATACATATTGCTCTTCTTTAATAGAAACCTGATGAACTTCAGAATTTGTTTGAAATATGTATTCAATACAAACCTCTGTACATTGTTTTTTTTCCAAAAGTAGAGTAGCACAGCAGCCTCCATTCGATTTCAACATCTCTCTAGGTCTCTCCTATCATTGCTCACAGCAGCCCTGCTCACAGGCTGAATGGAAATATTGAGAAATGTGAAGCCATGCTCTGCTTCTCTAATAATCGAAGAAACGCATATGAAAATGAGAGAGTACCTTTCTTCCTATCACTGTGACAGAAACAAAGGGTACTGATCAAGCCCATTGTTGGTGAGGGACTGGGGCAAAGAATTCTGGGAGAACACTCCCTCCCTGCCTCCCACAGTGTCCCAGTGCCCTGCCCCTCCTGAGGCTCCCCACCAACCCCCTGCAAATCACATGCTGTCGCAATGAACCCCTTCTCTTTTTTGGCTTTTGCTCTTACTTTTTTTTTTTTTTTTTTTTGCAAGCAAAGGGTATTAATATAACAAATACCTTTGTTTTCATTTCAACCTATTTTCTCTTGCCGGTATTTATTACTGTATCGAATCATTACCACATATCTTCTCGCCTTTGTTGTACAAAGGATACCAAAACTATTTTCTGATTTCTTTTCCAGAAGGGGAGGGTCATTTTCAGTGGCAGGCTTGAATTTTCAGGGAGCTTTCTGGGCATGTTTTTCCTTTTTCCTTTGTCTACATGTGATTTCACAGACCTCAAATTTTGTCTTCCCCTTTTCTGAACTTCAAACAAGATTGCTATCAGACCTTTAATTCATGTTAAATGTCCTCTAGGTCCTTCCCATCCTTAGCTCTAGGGCTTGGAGGCTAGGTGAAATGCTCAGGTGGGTCCCCAGAGAGATTCACCTAGTGAAGCTCTTGAGGCACTCAGGTATGAGGCCCTCCTAAACCCTCTTGTCTTGTCCTTTGATTCTTTGTACCACTGGAACATGGGAACAACTATTAATTCCCAGGGTGGACCCCACCCACCAGGAGAGATTGCAATCCCAGGAGACTGCCCCCCAGATCCTTCTCTGACTCAGCCTACAGAATGCCACCCAGATCCGTCTCTGACTCAGCCTACACAATTCTACCTGTGGGGCTGTGCTTCCCAGGATGCAAAGCAGCGCCACTATCAGCTCTTCCTTCTTGCCCTGACTTCTGGCAGAGATGCAGGGTGCCTACGGGGAGCCTGGCAGCCACAGTTTCTGAGACATTTCTGAGACGGGAAGTAGACTCCAGGGGAGGTGTAAGAAGTCTTGGTGCTTTCAGTCTAGTTCTGGTCAGAGTTTTCTCAACCTGGCTTCACGGGAAGTGACGGTGGGGGCACATTTTGAACAGGTTTTGGCATTACCTTGTCTGTCAGCGGGTTTTCAGTAGATAGGGAGGAAGCTGAGGAGGACTCCAGGGATCCTTTGCATGGGACCTGCCATGTCCTTCTAGGCCCACCATGTGAAGCCTGTCCTGCTCCCCAGGGACGTCAGTGGTCTGCACATCGGCTCAGCTCCTATAATCTACACCCTCGGCTCCAAGCAGCTGGCCTCCTTAGCCTGTTTTTTCAGGTCTCTTTTCTTCCTGGCAGGATCCTTCTGTTCAGCTAACTCCTTCCATGTAATTCTGTGAGAAAGTTCCATCTCTTCGATGAAGCATTTTGATGATTCCAGCCTACATGGAAGTCCTCCATTTCCTTCCTTCCTTCCTTCCTCTCTCTCTTTCTCTCTCTTTCTTTCCTTCATCCATTCACTGAATGAGTGCTTGCTAGATGCTGTGTCATGTTGGTCACCATGCCCAAGTAGGAATCCTGCAGCAAATAAGGCAGACTTGTTCCCTGCCTTCATGGGGCTGAGAGTTTAGGCATTAGGCATATTTAAAAAACACACAATCACCGATTCTTTCAGTCCTCCTGATAATCCTTCTTTATTAATTAGGGTAGGTTTTTTGGCAACCAACAAAACCCAGTTCTGGAATACAGGTCCAAACAAGGATGTTTTGGGGAAGGCCCTGAGGTACCTCACAGAACAGAAGGGAGAGCTGAAACCTCGGCTTCCAGCCAGCAGGCAGAGAGACCCTCCGGAGGTCTCAGCTGCAGAAATGTTTCGGCTCTGAGGCCCCTGCCTCGGCTTCAATAACCGCTCCTTCCTGCATGTAAGCCAAGTTTCAAGTCCTGGAAAAAACCGGAATGTGTAAGTGTGAGGCCGGTGATTTAGATCCCGCAGTCGGGTGGATGTGGGTGAGGAAGCTAGGGCCTTCCCTTGGGAACGGGGACCTCTTCCAGGGGCAGGGGAAGTTGTTGGGACCTGGAGCCAACCTCCTGTGGATACTGTGCTGCCCAGATTCCCCCTTCCAGGTGTAAGAGCTTATTCCCCTGCTGCTGGGAGTGCTGCATGCCAGACAGGGGCCCCCTGCTGTCGGGGCACCCTGGGAATTGCCTCTGCTCCAGGAGCTGCTTTACTCCAGGTCTCTGTCCCCACCTGGGCACCCCACACATGGTGACTGGTGGGAATGGTGTGGCTGGCTGAAGGCCCAGTGGGGGCAGTTCTGAAAGAATGTGTTAGCTTCTCAACTTCCAGCCTCACGGCCCAACTTCTCTGTCAGCTGGCTGGGGCCTGAGTCTTTTCTTTCCCCGATGGGCGTGGACCCCGAGAGCTCTCTCTGGGATCCTCTTGCACCCTAACTCTCAGAGCCTGCCTCTGAGGAAGGCAGCCTGCGACACAGCTGCGGGATGCAGGATGCCCACGGCGGTCACAGGCGGCCACACCTGATTATATGTCATTTGGCCTGAACTATTTCACATTCCTTATCCCTTCCAAACTAGACTACAGACTTCCTATGAGTAGAACCCTTCCCTGCCCTGGCATCCAGCCCCCAATTCCAGTTGCAGCACAAGCAGAGCCCTAGAAATTCTGTGTTCCCTGATTCACAATCGCCAGCTGGGGAACAAAGTCAGGTGAAGTCTAACCTGACAAACGTGGCTGTTTAAGAGGGACCAGAGATCCAATGCTTTAAGAAGACCTCTTTTTTTTTTTTTTTAAAGATTCTATTTATTTATTTGACAGACAGAGATCACAAGTAAGCAGAGAGGCAGGCACCAGGGGCAGGGGGGGCGGGGAAGCAGGCTCCCCACTGAGCAGAGAGCCTGATGTGGTGCTCTATCCCAGGACCCCGAGACCATGACCTGAGCCAAAGGCAGAGACTTTAACCCACTGAGCCACCCAGGTGCCCCTAAGAGGACCTCTTTAAAAAGGGTTTCCAACTGCAGTCAAGAGTTTTTGGTGTAATTTGCTTTTTGTATTTTTTTTTTTTTTTTGTTCAGCAGCCAACTCATTGATTTTAGAGCAGAAAATTCTGATCAGGAGAACAAACCGCCTCTGTGAGAACATCTTTCTTCTCTCTACAGTCTAGGTTTTCTGTTTCTTTCTTCCCTGGGGGGATACAGCCGCATAATTTTAAGAGCTGTTTCCTTTTTTTCACGACCGTATGCGGATATGTGAGTGTGGGGGCTGGCAGAAAAATGTGGACTCTAGACCGTGACATCCTATGTCTCAATGACGGCATTGGGAGCTGGCTGGGTCCACAATAGCCAGGTGTCAAGAAAAATGTTGGGGCTCCTGGGTTGCTCAGCGGGTTAAATAAACGTCTGTCTTTGGCTCAGGTCATGATCCCAGAGTCCTGGGATCAAGCCCCATGTAAGATTCCCTGCTCACGGGGAGTCTGCTTCTCCCTCTGCCCACTCCCCCTCCCTTTCCCTCTGGCTCCCCGCCCCCCATGCTCAAGTGCCCTCTCTCTCTCAAACAAATAAATGAAACCTTAAAAAAAAAAAAAAAGAGAATGGAAAGATGGTGAGGGACTCCCAGTCTTTGAGCTTTAAATTAATTTTGTTTTGTCCAAGAAGGGGGATTTAAGAATAAGCCCTCACTGTAACTACTTTGGTGATCACCCCACTCTAAGATAAGGTATGATTCCTTTTACTTAGAAAATGTTTGGTTTTAGGGGCGTCTGGGTGGCTCAATGGGTTAAGGCTCTGCCTTCGGCTCAGGTCATGATCTCAGGGTCTTGGGAAGGAGCCTGTATTGGAATCCCTGCTCAGCGGGGAGACTGCTTCTCTCTCTCTCTCTGCCGGCCTCTCTGCCTACTTGTGATCTCTATCAAATAAATAAATAAATAAATAAAGTCTTTGGTATTAAAAATTGAATAAAAGCATGATTTTCTAGTCCTTTCCCCAGTCCCTTAAAGACTCCCATGCCCACCCCCATTTGGAGCTGACACTTGCCAAGGGAAATTATTACCTCCTACCCGTGAGTTCTGTCTGATTCTGATAATAAAATAATATTTCATGTAGCTACCCCATGATGCAGGCACATTTTAACACTCAGTACACATGTGCAGCTTCCTTTCATTCTAGAAAAGTTGTGCTGTGAGCACAGCAAGGAGAATAACTCCTATGTTTTTCCTCTTACAAGGAATGTGCTTTTATGATGTATTTTTTAATTGATTAAAAGGTAAGGGTAATAAATGAACATCTGATCCAAGTTTCAGCAAAAGACTCTTTATTGAAGTACAGACTCTAAAAAGTTATTTTAGGCAAGTTCCCAGGGGCAATTTCTTAAACCATAAGGCTGGATGAGGAGACTGTGATTCTAATGAATTCTGCCACTCCTTAGAAATAAATTAAGAGTTTCCTTCCAAGTGGGGTAGCTAGTGGGCTGAGAGATCATATTTTAAAATAGTTGAATCCAAACATGAGCTGGATTTGCTTTTTTTTTTTTTTTTAAAGCCTATAGTTTGCTTTTCACATTTTCTCTCTTCCCCAGTGACTCCGGCATTGTATGGTCCAAGTTGCTTTCTTGTAAAGGTACCTTGTACTCATTTTATGAGGTGTGGAATAGAGAGCCAGCCTGGTGCTTTGACTGGCTGAAATTTCCATCCTGCCTTAAACAACCTGGGAAAAGTCAGTGTGATTTATGACAGTAGTTACTGCTACCCTTTGACTCAGCCAGGAATATTCCCATGCTACCAACTCCCCCCACCCAAAAACCCTAACTGGCACATTTTGAACCACTGTCATTTCTACATCTTGGTTAGTCCTTGGAGCAATTCATTAATTAATTTATGCAACTCAGGAGCCTTCCTTATAAGCAAGGAACAGGTGAAAATAGGTGAAAAGATCACTTTTTTCCAGGCTACATCTCAAAGACCGTGAGAGGCTATTGAAGAGCTACATGGTGTGAGACTGCCTGGTTGTTTTCATGAATTATTTCCACGTGTCAGGCATTAAAGGCCAAGACTGAGCAGCAGCTGCTGGTGTCTAGAACATTCCTTGGGGTCTCTCCATGCCAGTGTTTTAGGTAGTGTGAATCCATGCAATAGAGATAAAATTAGACACACACACACACACGCGCACGCACCCCTCTACCACTCAAAAATATGCTCCCCCAAATGTTTCTGGGAGATGAAGTTGCTAGGTGTATGTGCATAAAGTCAGAGATGATCACCATTATCAATAGCTTTAAAACTCTACCATGCCTTTCTCTTTTATAGTAGCTTAAAAAACTTCCTTTGTATCTACTCTGTGTTTGGGATACAGAGTATCCCACAATAAGTACAAAATAAGAAAGACTTATTTTGCATAGAGGTGAAAGCCACATGGTCCCTAAGCATTTCATGGCAAGGACACATGAGAATGATATTGTCAGATAAGCTTCCTGCTATGGATGGAAGAGAGGCTGCCCACCATGTGCACTTCTTTGCCATAGTTGCAATTCCCTGCTTTTCTCAGACACCAAAGAAAGCTTGTTGGGACACAAATAAATGAGGTAAGAGTATGCTTAGTTGGGCTAATGTTGACTCTTCTCTCACTTACACCCAGATTTTTAAAATAATTCGTTGTTTTTCTTCCTCTGATTTTTTATTGTGCTAAAATACACATAACATAAAATTTACTATCGTAACCATTTTTAAGTATATAATTCAGTGGTATTAAATACATTCCTATTGTTGTACAATCATCACCCCTTCCATTTCCTTAACTCCTTCATCTTGTTAACTAAAACTCTGAACCTGTTAAACACTAACTACCCCCCTCCCTGTTCCCAGCTGCTAGCTATCACCCTTCGACTTTGTGTCTCTATGATCTTAATTACTCTAAGTACTTTGTATAAGTGGAATCATACAGTATTTGTCTTTTGGTAAAGGACTTATTTCACTTTGCATAATGACCCGAAGTTTCATCTGTGTCATAGCATGTCCCAGAATTTCCTTTACTCTTAAATCTGATAATATTCTATTGTATGGAGAGACCACATTTTGCTTATCCATTCATCTGCTGATGGACATTGGGCTTGCTTGTAGATTGTAGCTATTGTGAATAATGTTGCAGTGGACATGGGTGTACAAATATCTCTTTATTGAGATCTTGCTTTCAGTTCTTTGAGGGATATACACCCAGAAGAGGGATTGCTTGATCAGAAGATAATTCTATTTTTAATTTTTTGAGGAACTGTAATACTATTTTCCAGAGCAGCTGTACCATCTTATGGTCTTTCCAACAGTGTATGAGGATTATAATTTCTCCACATCCTCATCAACACTTCTTATTTATCTCTCTCTCTCTCTCTCTATCTATCTAACATCTATCATCTATTTTATTTATTTTGATTGTAGCCATCCTAATGGATATGAGGTGGTATCTCATTGTAGTTTTGATTTGCATTGCCCCAATGATCAGTGATGTTAAGCATCTTTAAGTGCTTTATGGTCATTTGTATATTTTCTCTGGAGAAATGTCTATTCAAATCCTTGGCCCATTTTTGAATTGGCTTGTTTTTTTGCTGTTGAGTGGTAGGAGTTCTTTATATAATCTGTATGTTAATCCTTCATCAGATATATGATTTGCAAATATTTCCTCCCATTCTCTGAGTTTCCCTTTGACTTGTTGATATTATCTTGTGATGACAAATTTAAAACACTTTTTGTGAAGTTCAATTTGTCTTTTTTTGCTTTTGTTGCTTGTGTTTTTAGTGTCAGGGCCAACAAATTAGTGCCAAATCCAATTCTGTGAAGATTTTGCCTCTTTTAAAAAAAATAATTATAGCTTGAGGTGTTATATTTAGGACTTTGATCCATTTTGAGTTAAAATTTTAAATATATTTACTTATTTATTTGACAGAGAGAGATACCACAAGTAGGGGGAGCAGCAGGCAGAGGGAAAGGGAGAAGCAGGCTCCCCACTGACCAAGGAGCCCGATGGGGCTTGATCCCAGGACCCTGGGCTCATGACCTGAGCCAAAGGCAGTCGCTTAACCAACAGAGCCACCCAGGCACCCCTTGAGTGAATTTTTTGAATATGGTGTTAGGTAAGAGTACAGCTTCATTCTTTTGTATGTGGATGTCCAATTTCTCCCATACCATATATTGAAGACTGTCCTTTGCCCCCATTGAATTGTCTTGGCACCCTTGTAGAATTTCATTTGACTATATATTTTTGAAAGTTTTTGGGCTCTCTATTCTATTCCATTGGTCTATATGTCTTTATGCCACTACCATACTGTTTTGATTACTGTAGCTCTGTATTAAGTTTTGAAAATTAGGAGATGTGAGTCTTCTAGCATTGTTCTTTTTCAATTATTTTGACTTTTTGGGGTCTTTTCAGAGTACATATAAATTTTAAGATGGTTTTTCTTTTTTTGAAAAAAAATTTTGGGGATTTTGATAGGAATTGTATTGAATCTGCAGATTGCTTTGGGTATTATTGCTGTCTCAACTATATTAAGTCTTCTATTCAATAAACCTGGGAAGTCTTCCAATCCATGAACATGGTATACGTTTCAATTTATTTATGTCTTCTTTAATTTCTTTCAGCAATGTTTTGTGGTTTGCATTGCACAAGTCTTTCACCTCTTTGGTTAAGAATTTGTATGCTGTGGTAATTGGGTAGAGTGTTCTGTGTATGTCTGTTAAATGTAGTTGATGTTGTGTTCTGTTCTCTATTTCCTTATTTTTATCTTCTGTCTTCTGTTCTATTCATTATTGAGAGTGAGGTTTTAAGGTCTCCAACTATTATTGTAGAAACGTCTATTTCTCCCTTCAATTCTATCAGGTTTTGGTTCATATATTTTGGTGGTCTCTCATTAGGTGCATAAATATTTATAAACTTTTAAAAAAAGATTTTATTTATTTATTTGTCAGAGAGAGAGAGAGAGAGAGAGCGCATTTGAATGAGCACAAGCAGGAAGAGCAGCAGGATCCCTGTTGAGCAGGCTGATGTGGGACTTGATCCCAGGACCCTGGGATCATAACCTGAGCCAAATGCAGATGCTTAACCAACTGAGCCCCCCAGGTGTCCCTAGGTGCATAAATATTTATGCCACTCTTGCTTTCTATTGGTTACTATTTGTACAGAATATCTTTTTCCATCTTTTTACTTTCTATCTCTTTTTGTCTTTAAATCTAAAGTGACTTTCTTGTAGAAGACATATAGTCAGATCATTTGCTTTTATCAATTCTGCTAATTTCTCTCTTTTGATTGGAGAGCTTAACCCTTTTACACTTAAAGTAATTATCAATAAAGAGGGACTTACCATGGAAAGAACCTAGATGTCCATCCACAGATGAATGGATAAAGAAGATGTGGTATATATACACAATGGAATACTATGCAGCCATCAAAAGAAATCAAATCTTGCCATTTGCGATGACATGGATGGAACTAGAGGGTATCATGCTTAGCGAAATAAGTCAATCGGAGAAAGACAACTATCATATGATCTCCCTGATATGAGGAAGTGGAGATGCAACATGGGGGGGTTAAGGGGGTAGGAGAAGGATAAATGAAACAAGATGGGATTGGGAGGGAGACAAACCATAAGTAACTCTTAATCTCACAAAACAAACTGAGGGTTGCTGGGGGGAGGGGGGTTGGGAGAGGGGGGGTGGGGTTATGGACATTGGGGAGGGTATGTGCTATGGTGAGTGCTGTGACGTATGTAAACCTGGCGATTCACAGACCTGTACCCCTGGGAATAAAAGTGTATTATATGTTTATAAAAAATAAAAAATTAAAAAAAAAAAGAGGGACTTACCTCTGCCATTTTGCTATTTGTTTTCTCTATGACTTACAGCTTTTTCTGTCTCCCATATTCTGCATTATTGTCTTCTTTTATTTATTTAATGTTTTGTAGTGAAATATTTAAATTTTTTTCTCATTTCCTTTTGTGTGTATTCTCTAGCTATTTTCTTTATGGTTGCCATGGGGATTACACTTAACATCCTAAATTTATAATACTTGAATTTGAACTTATGCCAGCTTAACTTCAATAACATACAATTTTTTTGCTCTTTTACAGATTTCCCCCACCCCATTTGGTTGCTAATGTCACAAAATAACATCTTTATTCATTGTGTGCCCCCAAATGTAAACTATTTATTAATTCCTTTGTATGTGCTAGTCCTTTAAATTATGTAGAAAATGCATATGAAGTTACAAACCAAAGTTTAAATAGTAATTGAATTTAATAGTAATAAAACTAGACAAACAATTATTTTTTATGGAGCACCTGGGTGGCTCAGTCAGTTAAGCATCTGCCCTTGGCTTACATCATGATCTTGCAGTCCTGAGATTGAGCCCCACATCGGGCTCCTTGCTCAGTGGGGAGTCTGCTTCTCCCTCTCCTCCCTGCTCATGCCCTCTCTCACTATCTCTGTCTGTCTGTTTGTCTGTCTCTCTCTCAAATAAATAAGATATTAAAAAAATTATACTTTTACGTCATGTTCAGAACAAAACATGGAGTTATAAACCTTTGATACAATAATGTTGGCTTTTATTACTGCTCATGTATTAACCTTTATTGAGATCTTTATCTCTTTAGAGGGCTTCAGGTTAGCATCTAGTGTCATTCATTTCACCCTACAAAACTCCCTTATCATTTCTTAAAGGGCAGGTCTAGTGGTAATGAACTCCTTTAGCTTTTGTTTATCTGGGAATATCTTAATTTCTCCTTCACTTTTGAAGGACAGTTTTGCTAGATATAAATTCTTTTTTTTTTTTTAAGATTTTATTTATTCATTTGACAGACAGAGATCTCAAGTAGGCAGAGAGGCAGGCAGAGAGAGGGGGAAGCAGACTCCCCGCTGAGCAGAGAGTCCAATGCAGGACTCCATCCCAGGACCCTGGGATCATGACCTGAGCCGAAGGCAGAGGCTTTAACCCACTGAGGCACCTCGGCGCCCCTGGATGTAAATTCTTAACTTTTTTCTTTTATCATTTTGAATATATGTGCCAATTGCCTTCTGGTGTCCAAAATTTCTGATGATAAATATGCTGATAAATTTGTTGAGGATTCCTTGTCTGTGATAAGTCACTTCTTTTATTGATTTCAAGATTCTCTCTTTGTCTTTCAACAGTTTGATTATAATGTGTCTTGTTGTGAATCTGTTTGAGTTCATTTTAGTTGGAATTTGCTGGGCTTCTTTGATGTTTATATTCATGGTTCCATCAAGTTTGGAATTTTTCAGTCATTATTTCTTCAAATATTCTCTCTGCCCCATTCTTTTTCTCTTCCGCTTTGGGGAGTCCCACAATGAATATGTTGATCCATATAGTTATGTCCCACAAGTCTCTTAGGCTCTATCAACTTTTCTGCAATGTTTTTTTCTTTCTGTTCCTTAGGTTAAATTATTTCCATTTCCCAACCTCCAGTTCACTGATTCTTCTGCTTGCTCAAATCTACTTTTGAGTTCCTCTAGGGAAATTTTCATTTCAACTGTTGTACTTTTCAACTCCAGAATTTCTTTTTGGTTTCTTTTTAGGTTTTGTCTTTATGGATATTTCCATTTTGTCCATACATCATTTTGTTGACTGTTTTTGCGTCTTTCTTTAGTTCTCTCAGCATCTTTAATATATTTATTTATTTATTAAATTTTTTTTAAAGATTTTATTTATTTATTTGACAGAGAGAGATCACAAGTAGACGGAGAGGCAGGCAGAGAGAGAGAGAGAGAGAGAGAGGGAAGCAGACTCCCTGCCGAGCAGAGAGCCCGATGCGGGACTCGATCCCAGGACCCCGAGATCATGACCTGAGCTGAAGGCAGCGGCTCAACCCACTGAGCCACCCAGGTGCCCTAATATATTTATTTTAAAGTATTTGTCTAGTATGTGTACCATGCTTTTTCAGGGATAGATTCTGTTGGTTATTTATTTTTTTTCCTTTAAATGAGCCATACTTTCCTGTTACTTTGGGTTAAAAACTGGACATGTGAGTCTAATTATGTGGTAACTCTGTAGATCAGATTCTCCTTCTTCCCCAAGATTTGGTGTTCTTATTATTATTATTTTGTTATTATTATTTTTTTAAATTATTTTTATTAACATGTAATGTAATATTTGCCCCACAGGTATAGGTCTGTGAATCGTGAGGCTTACACATTTCACAGCACTCACCATAGCACATAATCTCCCCAATGTCCATATGTTATTATTTTTGTTGATTCTATTGTTGTAGGCTCTGTCTGTGCTAAGATCAGCTTGAGGTATGAAGTTAGGGTCTTCTCAGGTCTTTTCTGAGACTTTCCCTGGATATTCTTGATTACTTTCTAATTTTACTCATATATACAGTTAAAAAAGATTTATTTATTTATTTATTTATTTGAGAGAGAGTGAGAGAGAGAGAGACTGTGAGAGTGGGGCGAGGGGCACAGGGAGAGGGAGAAAGAGAATCTCAAGCAGACTCCCCACTGAGGGCTCAATCTCACTATCCAGAGATCATGATCTGAGCCAAAATCAAGAGTCAGATGCTCAACCTACTGAGCCCCCCAGATGTCCTGAAATGCAGTTGTGTTTGAATGCCCTAATCTTTAAATGTTTAGGTCCTAAAAGGAAAAGGAGAGCTATGAAGCAAGGGGAGGGTACTGGCTCTTTACACTTTTTTGGAAGTCACTTCAGCGAGGGAGGGGAGGGACTTCCAACAATGAAGAGAGGTGGAACAATGACGGTTAATTGCCTCTTTGCCTGCACGTCTGAGATTAGAAGCAGCACTCAGTGATTGGAGCACAGATCTTTGATATTTGGATGATAGGGTCATTTTTGTCTACCTTGGCACCCCCAGACTGTGTGCAGGTTGCTCCCAGAGCATAAGTTCCCAGCTCCCTGCCATGTGGCTGCGGATGAGAGATGGATAGCGGCTACTGTGCTAAGATAAAATTGACTGAAAATAACTGCAATTTACCATCCAAACTTCTCCTGGAATTTGCAAGCCTTTAGTAGACTCCAGAGTTCCAAAATGGTTACATCAGGCAGATTCTGGCAGTGCAATCGTTGTCTAGATGGGGAGAGGGTCCCTGTGCTTCCTCCTCCATCATCTTCATAGAATTTTCCACTTGTCTCATTAACTTTTGTAAGAAAGAAATATTTGGGAAAACGTGCTAGAGACTAACTCCCTGTGATGTATCTCACAATAGGTACCAATACCCCACCTCAGGCCCTCTCATTAAGGACTTCTGTTCCCAAAGAGTCCAGTGCAATCAGATCAATTATGATTGAATGGCATTTTGTACCATTTAACAGGAAATCATTTGTGGTCCTTTGTTTCTAAAGGTAAAAACAGTTCTAGTCCTGGTGAAAACTCATTCTTGATTTCAAAATAATAATATGTCTATTGATCAGCCTTTATATTAGAGTTTCAAATAGAGGAGTTCAAAGAATTACATGCAAATTTTTGAAATATTCTATATTTTTCAGCCAGATGAGGTTACTTAATTACTCTTGATAGATTCTATATCCTTACCATTATGATTATCGGGAAAAAATGTTGTTTCAGCCTACTAGGGTGCAATTCTTATCTCTGCTTGAAATCTAAAGATTCATCTCGCTTGCCTGTGCTTTGGTTTGGTCTTTCTTGATCTAACTGGTATAGTGTACACACTCTCTCTCTCTCTCTCCTCTGAGACTTCACTGTATTTTCATCACCCTTTTAGGTGTTTAACATAGCCTCTTTTGTGCTATTGGTATTTCTGTTTGAGTTCCAATGGATTATAATTTACAGGGACCACCGAATGCTATCCAAAAGTATGCCATTTGGCATAAGAGTTATTCTGAGCTGAAGATTGAGGTCCTGAAATCCCTTATCTGCCTAAAAGCAGAAACTCCTAAAATGACTCAGTTGTCTTAATCTCCTAGAGCAACTCTAGTCTTCTCTTTTTGGAGAGGGAAGTCCAGAAGTTGGCATTGTACCCGAATTATCATATTTCCCATCTATTCTCTTAGGGTCTCATTTATCTTTCAAAAAATCTTTTATGGGGGCACCTGGGTGGCTCAGTGGGTTAAGCCTCTGCCTTCAGCTCAGGTCATGATGTCAGGGTCCTGGGATCGAGCCCCAAGTTGGGCTCTCTGCTCCATGGGGAGCCTGCTTCTCCTCTCTTTCTGCCTGCCTCTCTGCTTACTTATGATCTCTCTCTGTCAAATAAATAAATAAAATCTTTAAAAAAAAGTCTTTTATGTTTTCTTAAGAACCTTTTCTGCCCCCCCCTTCTAGGAAGTCATTTATTCTCTATCTTCTAGTCTTTCCCATCCCCATTTTAACCACCTCCTTGAGTCTTTTTTTTTTTCTTCTTATTTTTAAGATTTTATTTGTTTATTTGAGAGAGAGAAACAGATGGTGGCAGAGATAGTGAGAAAGAGCACAAGAAGGAAGGAAAAGGAGAAGTAGCTTCCCGCTGAGCAGGGAGCCTGACATGGGGCTCCATCCCAGGACCCTGGGATCATGACCTGAGCTGAAGGCAGATGCTTAACTGACTGAGCTACCCAGGCACCCCCCACCTTGAGCCCTTTTTTGTGTATATGAATTCCTGTGTACATACATAAATACAAATCTCACTTTTTTCCCCCTTAATTTGCCACCTATCAGCTTAATTTGCAGGCCCCCAGTTACAAACATAAGAAGATAGAGAAGAAGTTGTTTTCTTTTCAATATAACTTTTTTGCTGGTAAAAGAAGGGGCAGTATAGGTAGTGGTAAAGATTTGGAGAGACAGGGTTGAGTAATTTTTTTAAAACATTTAAAAAAAGATTTTATTTATTTATTTGACAGAGCAAGAGAGCACACAAGTAGGGAAGCAGCAGGCAGAGGGAGAGGGAGAAGCAGGTTCCCCACTGAGCTGGGAGCCCAACCTGGGGCTTGATCTCAGGACCCTGAGATCATGACCTGAACTGAAGGCAGATGCTTAACTGACTGAGCCACCCAGGTGCCCCAGCGTTGAGTATTTTTAAATTCTTGGATTGTCGTCTATCTTAATTAAATTACTCAGCCTGTCTGAACCTCCTTTCACTTCATCTGTAAAACATGGATGGCAACTTTACCTACTTCTTAGGGTTTGGGGGAGGATTAAAACAAGTAATGTATATGAAGTGCTTAGCATAGTATTAGGCACGTAACAAGTGCTCATTAAATGTTAGTGTTGGCTACTGTTGTCCATCATGATGCTTGTTGCCTTCACAGCAAACTCTTGGTATTTCATGACTTTGATGACTATTGAATTAGTTTGGATTGACTTTGGCACGTTTGGGCCTTAGGGAAGGAAAAATAATTTTCCCTTTACCCTTCTGAGTTCTTGGTAGAGACCCCTTAATAAAAGACAAATTAACAAGGGAAAAAGAAACAGAAGTTTATTAACATGTATACCTTATGTATACATGGGAGACACCCAGGGAAAGAGGAGTGATCTCCCAAGGTGGCTTAGAATTCAAACTTAAGTACAATCTTAAAGATTTTTATTTATCTATTTGATAGAGACCACAAGTAGGCAGAGAGGCAGGCAGAGAGAGAGGAAGGCAGAGAGAGGAAGGGAAGCAGGCTCCCCGCCGAGCAGAGCGCCCCATGCGGGGCTTGATGCGGGGCTCAATCCCAGGACCCTGGGACCACGACCCGAGCCAAAGGCAGAGGCTTAACCCACTGAGCCACCCAGGCGCCCCAAACTTAAGTACAATCTTAATAGGGAAAGAGGAGAGGAGATGCAGGTCTCTTAGGGGAGAGTAAATAATTTTGGGAAAGATGAATGGGGCCTTAGAAGAACACATGGGAGGTATGGTAAGTTTGTGACAAATTTCATCTAGTCTTGTCTCCTGTGATAAGAATCAATCTTTCTAGGTTGATAAAACTGCCTGGCAGGGGATCTTGGACAACTGAGGTCCTTTTGGAGAATCGTCTTTAAGCAGATAAAGAGAATTTAGAGAAAGCCTCTCCTGCTTTTGCCTTTTTTCATGTGCTTGCAGTTCAAAATAATCAATATACCGAAGTGGCATATCCTGGGATATTGTGTCCTGAACTCCTATTTTGGAGTGACCTATTCCGCTCTAGGCCAGTATGAACCAACCAAAAAAAATTAGAAAAGCAAGTACAAGAAAGTTTTTTTTTTAATGATTTTATTTCCTTAAAATTTATTTATTTATTTATTTATTTATTTATTCTGCCTCTGTATTTATTATTTTTTTTTTAATTTTTGTTTAAAGCTTTTATTTTTAAGTAATCTCTATACCTAATGTGGGGCTCCAACTCAGAATCCCAAGTTCAGGAGTCACATGCTCCATCTCCTGAGCCAGCAAAAAAAAGTTTTAATTCGGGGTGCCTGGGTGGCTCAGTGGGTTGGAGCCTCTGCCTCTGCCTTTGGCTCAGGTCATGATCCCAGGGTCCTGGGATTGAGCCCCATGTCCGTTAGGCTCTCTGCTCAGCGGGGAGCCTGCTTCCCCTTCTCTCTTTGCCTGCCACTCTGCCTACTTGTGATCTCTCTGTCAAATAAATAAAAAATAAAATCTTAAAAAAAAGTTTTAATTCTTTCCCTCCTCTGAACTTCTTTGGCCCCTTAAGTACTCATACTTTTGAAAATGTTTTTGTTTTATCTCCTCTACTAGATCTTAAGTTTCTTGAGCATACATAATATCTACTTGTGTGTCTTTCTTTTAGTTCACAACCTCCTTGAGTATAATCTGAAAGCAGCCCCCATATGTGGAGGACAAAGAGAGATTAAAGAAAGAGGCAGACCATTCCAGATTGGTAGGTGGCAGATTTAATATGCAAGGGCTTGCTTATGAGGCTTGTCTAGGACAGCTGCAAGACAAGTAAATTTCCACACCTGCCTTCCAGAATCTTAAAAGTTTATATATATAGTTTATATAAAGACTTACTGGGGTTTAGTCACATATGCAGGAGGCCTTAACTGGGTTCAATCATGTACCTGGTCCAGACAGTCTCAACACCATGTTTCTATCTCGGGGTGTATCCTTGGAGCAGCTTCTGGGAGTGGGGAAGGCAAGCAGAACACATGCTGTAAGGACAGGGGAGTGGGTGGGAGCCTTCAATCGGTTGGGTCCAGCTTGCTGGTCAACCTCTTGATGACTTTCTCCAATAATTTCATACAGGATATAAAGTATGTAATCAATAAATATGTGCTCAATGAATGAATGATTCTCTTGTTGTCCTTTGCCCTGAATTTACTAAACTCACCAGATATTTTACTTTGTGTTGGAGAGATTTTGACCTGGTTTCTTTCTTTCTTTCTTTCCTTTTTTTTTTTTTTTTTAAAGATTTTCTTTATTTATTTGACAGAGAGAGAGACACACAGTGAGAGAGGGAACATAAGCAGGGGGAATGGGAGAGGGAGAAGCAGGCTTCCTGCTGAGCAGGAAGCCCCATGTGGGGTTTGATCCTAGGACCCTGAGATCATGACCTGAGCCGAAGGTAGACGCTTAACGACTGAGCAATCCAGGAGACTCTTGGCCTGGTTTCTTAATAATTGTTCTTACCATTAGAGAGGCATCACTATCTTTACTGAGGTAAAAATCTGCCCTTGAAAAGAAATCATGAGTAGAGTCAGAGATGGAATTCGAGAGTCCAGATCAACAGTTATAAACATTTAATCTGACTCTTTATGAATATGAATTGCTGAGGGCATTGGAGAGGACAGTGAAAACATTCAAACTGCAGATTGTTTCAGGCAGCATCATGGGGGGTGCCTGTTGGCATCAGATCAGGAATTAGTGATGGAAAAGTTATAGGAGGCCATCTAGCCTCTACCCATTCTGGTGCAACCATAGGGCCTGGGTTGTGTGTGTAGGGGGGTGGTTGTTCCTTTTATTTTGCAAAATAGGAACAGAATGAGAAAGGAAAAAAAAAAACTTATATAGGTGAATTTGCAGGAGAATAGAGGACTGGAGAGCTGAGTAACGTCAGGGAAATTTGTATGTACTCAAAAGACCACTAGGATATGTGAAAAATATGTTAATCAGAAACAGAGGGAGCACAAAGAGAAGACCAAAATAGTTTTAAGTCTACAGTATCTTTTTTTTTTTTCTGATCTAGAAAGTGACACATTTCTCCTGAGCAGTTGGTAGCACTGAAAACCTTTGATTTAATCCATCTTCTTTTTCTTCTAGAGTACTAGTTGAAAAAAATATTTCTAAGTAATTGTAACATGCTGCTCACTCAGCTTATTAAGGGAGCATTATGTAGGGTAAGGGATGGTGCTTACCTAGTCCACTCCTTCAAGGCACCAGAATCTGGGCCATCATTGTCAGGCTTTTTCCCTGAATATGCCTGTAACAGTCCCTGGAGGGTTCATTAGTTTGGAATTTTATAGTTAATAAAGGCATTAATTAAGAACACCAAAACCCACACGTGGAAGGAGACCTCGATCTAACTTACTCTGCGCTAAATGTAAGCACCATTTTATATAAAACAACTACAAATACCTTACAGTGTGGTTCTGCTATTAATTTATAATCCTTCGCTGCTGGGGACTTGGTGAAACCTTTAGCTGTGTGCCTAAGAGAAGGGTTTCTGCTGGGTGCCTATTCTCCTCTTTTGTTAGCCAGGTTCTGTGTTTTGTCTGCTGACCTTTTCAGAATGTCCCATGCCACTCTTATCCTGCACCAGTTCGCACTGGAATGGTTGCTTCAATCTATCAGGGGCCTTTTCTTTTTCTACTACTAATTGAACATCTCCTACTGCAAAAATGCTCTGTTTAGAGCTCAAATAACACAGTCCTTATTAACTGAGGAAAGGCTGTTGGGCCTGCGTCCCTGTGTGTGGCTAAATGCCTGTTGTCTAGGCGTGGAAAGGGTTTTCTCTCTCTCTTTTTGCTTTCAGAAATAATGCTAGAGCCCTAAGTTCTAGGCAGATATGGTGTCCCAGCTCCTCATACTGTTTTCTGGTTGTTCATGACCAGAAGCTCATGAGCTTGTGACCCACCCTACAAAATGCTCTCCTAGTTCAGCCTGTAGTGCAATTAAATAATTCATTGTGTGGCTGGTGTGTCTGGAATGTGTCCCCCATACTAAGGTGCCAGGAGGGCAGAGGCAAGTCTTTCCTGTTCATTCTTGTATCTGCAGCATCTGTACTAGCATCTCACCCACAGAGGGCATTTGGTAAATGGTTGAATGAGTGTCTCTTCCACATTGGGTCTTTGGGAGAAGGTAGATACTTGCTTATTTTGGTGGGAAGAGAAACTTTTGGCCCGAGTTGGACTTGAAACCATTTCTCATTTGGCAAGTTCTGTGCTATGATAGATTAGATGCTAGGATAAATTGAAGCGGATTTAACTGCAGTCACTTAAGAGTTTTCCTGTTTAATCATTTCATGCCCATTATCTTTAGAGTCTTTGTTACACTTTTTCAAGGGGGAAGGGTGTTTAACCAGACCAGGAGAACTAAAGAATATGGAAAATTATCCCGTTAATTCAGGACAAAATTCATGTGTTCAAATATAAGGCAACGTTGAATGTAATGTTTCCATTTTTTATAATGAGAAGCCTTGTTTCCATCAACTTGAATATACAAAGGCCTAGGAATATAGAGGAAATCGTCCAATGTTTACTCATAATACTTTATTATTAATTTAATTACATATTTAAAATATAATATTTAAGGTGTGAAAAAAGAGACACCAGGCCCAAAATGGAGTCACTTGTGTTAAGCTCCACATCAGCAAACCAAGACTTCTTACCTAATCTGATTGCAGTTTCAGCCTTTCTGAGTAATGTAGCCTTCAACTAGTCAATCTGGAATTACCTGGTCAATACTAATGAGGTTATCTGCCCAATAGAATCCTTCTATACCCCACAGGTGAACCTGCCTGAAATAATCAGCTTTTTCCTTATTCCCTGCTCCTTCCCCCATTCTTGCCTATGAAAGCCTTCCATTTTGTACGGCTCCTCAGAGCTCCTTTCTGTTTGCTGCCCCATTCATTATCATTGAATAAAGCCAAGTAGATCTTCAATTTATTTAACTGAATTTAGTTAACAGATTTGGTGGCAATGTCAGTGGGCTCTGAAGTGAACTTCTGTTGCCTCAGGAACAGTAAGAAACACAGATGTGGTACCTGTGAACTCTCTGAGTTCTCTTTCTCACCATACCTGAGGGCCAGGGCTAAGCTTCTTTTGGTTCTGAGCTCTGCTCTCTTTACTTCAAGCTTCTGATTTCATTGGCTTTTTAGCCAGTTCTCCATTTGATTGGAGTCTCTAGTTCTGTGTTAGAGATTGCTGGTGGCATTTCAAGTTCCCTGTTTGTTTGGAAACAGCCCACAATCCCCATTCTGTTGGTTCAGTCCTTTCCCCAATTCCCAGTTCCATGGTGAGAATCACTGGTGGTATACGTGGGGCCATGAGGGCCAACCTTCAGTAGCATCTCTCTGGTTACTGCTGGCATGTTACTGTGCACCTGCTTGTGTAGGTAGGCTATTGTCAGTGGGAATCTCAGAAACTTCCCACAAGGGGGGAAAAAGCTGCAGAATTGATAGCCATGGATCAAACATTTAAAAGCTGTATAATATAGCTTGCCATCTAATTTCAAGACTCTTATGTTAGGACAAGTTGGTCACAGATGGATTAGATTGACGCTAGGTTACCTGCCAACCTCAGGAAACTTTCCATGCTACAAGGTACACTGCAAAACATCACATAACTTCCAACCCAGAGGCATATCCCTTCTAGGTATTAGTTTGGCTCTGAGAGACCTAAAGACCTAACTAAAATAATAATAATCATAATAAGCATAATAAAAATGGGATCCTTATACTCCCCAAAGAGTTGAGCATGCTACCTTCTGGCACACCTGCTTAATTTTTTTTGTCTAAAAACTATTGTGCCAGAAGCTAGAAATATCTACAAAAAAAATGGTAAAATCACTAAAAACAACCAAATTACAACTGGGGAATGTTCCAGTTAGATATGTTTAAGAAGTATACTTGAGAGGTGCCTGGTGGCTCAGTCACTAAGCATCTGCCTTTGACTCAGGGCATGATCCCAGGGTCCTGGGATTGAGCCTTGCATCAGGCTCCCTGATTAGTGGGAAGCCTGCTTCTCCCTCTCTCACTCCCTCTGTTTTTATTCCCTCTCCTGCTGTCTCTCTCTCTCTCTGTCAAATAAATAAATAAAAATGTTAAAAAAAAAAAAGAAGTGTACTTGAAAGCAAGGACTCTCAAATCAAACAAAGAGAATCAGATACCAATTTCAGTCGCCATGCAGAAGCCTCCAAAAGTCTTAAAATTCTAAAATAGCTTAATTGAAAGATTTGTTATAAAAAGTAATGAAAAAATTAAAGACACAAGAGGTGTCCAAAACAAAGGTCTATAAGACTAATGTAACTCCCACTGCTCCCTTCTAGCCTCCTTTTGGTGAATACTCATCTTAGTCTTATCTAAATTGTTTTTCCCCTCTGAAGAGACTATATGACCGTTGCTGCAAGTCTGCTAAGTTAATGGCCTGACGGACACCCTCATTTCTACTCTTGAAAGAGGGCTCCCACAGGGACCTTCCCTGACTTGATTGGGTTCCCAGAGTTTCTCTGGTAAATGGCTACCAGTAATTCCCTTTCACAGCCAAAGGGAAACTAAAACTAAAATTAATGAAAAACTTTGCCTTATTCTGGTAGATACTGGAGCTACACTCTCTACTTTAGATCCCACTTGGAGCCTGGAGATAGGATCCTGGAAAAACCTGCAGATGTTGGCAAAGGATGAGAATTTTTATCAGATTCAGCTGAGATCTCTGTCTGTAGGACCTGGTAAAGAGAGGAAAATCAAATATCATTTGCCTCCTCTTTGAGGCTTCCTCTTGGGTCCATCGTGTTGTTTAATACTGCCAGAAATATTTACTGAATGTCCCAGATGAAACCTGGCAAGATATCTGAAAGGATTTAATGACTCTATGATTAGAAATTTGACCAAATTGGAAGCTGATATTTAGACCCTGGTAGAAATTTTTTTAGGCCTTTTCTCTAATCTAAATGTACCCAGAGGGGAAGAAATGTTTTGCTTCCCAACATAGGTGGATGGATGTGTCAGTCCTTTGATATTATTTAGGCTGCCACCCCCAAGTCTTTGAAGAATTAGAAGCAACTATCCTTACCTTATAAATCTTTGTAAGACTAGAAATGCAGTTCTCAAAACAATCCAAGGTCCACCTATCCTTTCTATCAATTAACCTCATCTATTTGTTTCAACTACCTATTTGTAGGTATTGTAAAAATTCTGGCCTTAGAGAATAGAAGTCCTCCTTGGAGTTACTCGTATTTTTTCCTTGTACCTTTGAGAGGTCAGTGTTCCATCTGGTCTGCAAACTTTAGTGAGGTAATTCTTGTTAGAAGGAAAACAAAAGGAGAAAACAGTTTTTTGGAACTTGGGCAAATGAAAAATCTCAAGTGTCTTCTCCACAAATATCAATAACAAGCTTTATTCATCTGAGCAGATAAACTTCACCTATGTCAACTGTTCTTTTGTAAGCTAGTGAGTTTTTACATTATCATACCCTTCTCATGGCAGTAATTTTAGAATGAAAGCTGTTAAGGTTCCTATTTGCATGTCTGTATGTTTATGTGTATCTGTCTATCATCTATTACAAATGTGTGGTATTTTCTACTTCTAGGTAGTAGTACCAAAATTAATTTGTAAAAGAGCTCTATTTAATTGGCCTAAAGAAAATTAAGCTCTTCTATGTATTAAGGATTCATAAAGTGCCTAGAAATATAATAAAAACTAGCCCAAATGCTTTTCAGGTTCATGTGCTCTGACATAAACTTTGGTAAATAAACTAGTTTACATTTGTTGGCCTAATTGAAATAGACATTTCTTTAAATAATGTAGACATACAACTTTTATTCCTCCTGAGTTTACTAGTCAAACAAATTCATGTTATCTGTTATAAAACTTGTTAGTGAGGAAAGTAACTTGCTATGAATTTTTGAAAGTAATTTTATAAGATTTTATAACAATCTTTATAAGTAATCTAAGCATAACTGCTGAGAATGAGTAATTGAATAGATGTAAGTGGGATAAAGTTCTTAAGTGAGTTTTTAAAATAGTTTCTCCAAATCTTTTTGGTAACCTGAAACCTTAAAGTTTTGCTAAGTTTTTGCTAAGTTAAATGATAGTCATTAAATATATAGATCATTTCTAAATAAGATAAAATACTGAAACTAATTACTGAACATAAGTTTATTCACTTTTGGCTTCTTTATACAGAGAAACTAAAGATACTTGGGTATATTTGTACAACATGTTTTGTGCCACGATCATATGTATCTAGATATTATAAAATGTATTTATAAATTTACCAAGCTACAGAATGCTAATGTAAAAGACAGTTATAGCTGATTACTTCTCAGTTTTCACTGGACCTTCAAACTTTCTAAGGGTTAAAAATTCTAATATATGTAATTAAAACTTCTAGGAATAGTAAGGGAAATACCTCCATATGCAAGGAAAGTAGGATGATTTTGTTAAAAGAATGTATGAGAGAAAGAAATGCATCTCCGTTGAGGGAAAATAGAGTAATTTTGTCCCAAAGTAATATTGGTTATTTCAGATGGGAAAAGAGGAAACACATAGGACAAAATCTGAATGTAAAAAAGAAACTTGTAGGTTTGTGGAAAAGGATCTGTGGAAAGAAATTTGATGTGTGATCAAGCTAGCTAACATTAGAGTGAATTTAAGTAAGTTAAATGAATTTTAATATCAAAAGTAAGCTGGTGCAAAATTAGAATTTGGCTTTCTCTGTGTTGAAAGGATAAAGTTTTCTTGAACTATTGGTCTGCTCTTGATAAGAGATTGTAAAAGTTTTTCCCTTTATGGTTTAAGTAATCTGCCTAGAAAAAAAAGATTTTGTGTCCTGCCAAAATAATTTCCTGTGTCTTTATTGGGTCATTGATTACTTAAGAAAACTGAATCTTCTCAGTTTTAGAAGATTTAGAATAGCTAAGGTCAGAGAGAGGCAGTTACAAAACTTTGTAGTTCAAAATGAAGTAATAGGAGAGACTTCATAAGGATGCAGATACAGATTTTTTTCTTCTTTTTGAGGGTAAACATCTAGGTTGGCATTTGAATATATGAAACATTTCCTCCTGGGTATTTTGGATAATTCCCTGTTATCTAGACTTGTTTCTCTATTGATTAATTCATTGGATCATTCTTCAGTTTTCAACCTCAATTTAAGCCATCATTAACTAGCAAATATTTAATGTGTAATATTTAGTGAGTGATTTTTGGGAAAAAAAAAAGTACTTTATAAAGTGACTTGCTAAAGATGAATTTGAAACCCTAGAATATTTGCATTTTCTAATTGTTGTTTCCCTGACCCAATCCTTAGTCCTTGCCCCCCCTCCCTATACCCCCCTCCATCCATCCCTAGCACAGATTTACAAATGATTCAATCAATAAAATATGGGACTTAGCCCTTGAATCTTGCTTTTGGGCAAGTCTCATATTTCATTGATTCCAATACTTACTACCCCGTGCCCTCCCTTTTTAACATCTCTGAAATCAAGTTGCATCAAGATGGTATCTGAGTTGCAGTTGTGATGTGGTTGCAGGAATCTGGTCATAGCTGTTCATATTGCTGTCACTTTAATTGAGTTATATGCATTTAATTGCCATTTACAACATCTTCAAAATAATCTCAGTATGATTTGGCATCGAAACAAAAGTCATTGTAATTGCCGAAATGCATGGAAAGAGCATTGTGATATATAATGAAAATCTATGACTAAATAAGTCTAAAAGACCTTATTCCATATGTAAAAAATAATTCTAAGTGATAAGAAAGCTTTGTATCAGAGTTTAACTGGTACCATTTTCTCCCTTTTAGTGGTACACAGTGGGATATGTAAAGATCAATGACGTCTTAGCCATAATGAAATATGGTAGTATTTGCTTCAGATTGAAAATATGAATCTCATGTCTTTTTCTTGGTAAATTTCTTGTTCTGATGTGCTTAATGTATTCCTAGTTTCCAAGAGCACATTTAAAGGAAATTGTCTGCAATCTGTTTACGGAGAACTTTGTTCAAGTTCAAACTGCAGATTTTCAATCATACTGCACTTCAAAGCATTACAAAGGGGGACTGAAAAATCTGGTGAACATGTTGCAATGACAGGAAGTATTAAAACCTATAAAGGTGGAAGAGGATTTGGGCTTATAGTAACATCAGAGCTAAATAAAGTACGTACTGCACAGCATTTTCTCCTAAAAAAAAAAAAAAATTCTCTGTGGCTTCATAAGGAACTGTTTAAAGCTCTCTAAATAAGATTGGGGCTGTTCAGTTAATCGTCAGACACACATTTGTTGTGAAACTACTGTGATTGGAATCAGTGTTTATTTGTACCTAGTATTTGGAGAGCCTACTATGTGCCAGACATTGCACTGGGCTCCACGATTAAATAATCAAAGAGAGGGTCACAGCCCCCTTGGAGCTTCTATTGAGGAAACGGGTCAATGTTAGCAGGGGACATTTCTGAGTTTTGTAGATATGTCACTCTGATGAGCCTGAAAGCCTTGTCTGACATTGCCCTGCGGGGTGGACCGTGAATGAGGAGAATCAGTCAAGGTTCTGGCAGGAAACAGATGGTGCACTCAAAGCGAGGACTTTACAGATAGTTTGTTAGAAGGACTATTTACAAAGGTGTGAGCCGGGTATAGGAAAACCGCAGGATAGTTTTGTACTTGAGGAGCTAGTGATAGTCATGGGGGAGGGAGGACAGAATAGAGGGTGAGGGACTGGGATCCTCCTCCTCAAACCTAAAGGGACCCTAAAGTCTCAGCAAGAACAGTCAGAGGTAACTTACAGATGCCAAGGAAAGAAAATTTTTTCAAGAGTTTAGAGAGGCACTTTGATGTGATTAAAAAAGAAGGCTCTGGATCCAAAAGGACCGGGGATTCAGTTATAGTTCTCTATGTATTAATTGGTCTTCAGAGACCGTTAACTCTCCGTAGTATCCACTTCCTTCTCTTCCCTGCAGTAAAAGCACGTTCTGGAGGCTTTGTTGGTCACCTAGTTTCTCGGCTACAGCTAGCTATGGACCTGTGACAAATTTGGATTAGTGGGATGTGGGCAGAAGTGATGTGTGCGACTTCTGGATTATCTTCTCAGTGACACTTGATTCTAACTCTCATCCTTTTCAGCGGCCCGGCAGTGGCAATAATTGGAGCCCATTTGGGAGCTACATGATATGAGAAAAGCAGACCTACCTCTCCCTTCCAGGTTGTTGGGTGACAGAGAAATAAATTTCTGTCTTATCAAAGCCAGTGTGTATTTAGGTCTTTTGTTATAGCAGCTTAGCCAATACCTTGACTAATCCATTATGTGTACCATGGCATTCAGAGAGCGTCTGGGTTGGTGAACACATCCATGTGCTGGGAGGGTGGCCCACTTCAACTCCAGAAGGACAGAAGCTCCCATGCTTGGGACTCTTCTGGATCTTGTGTCATGTATGTAGCTCTTCATCTGGTTGTTCCTCTGTAAACTTTATCATATCGCTTATTATATAATAAACTAATAATTATCAATAAGCATTTCCCTGGGTTCTGTGAGCCATCCTAGTGAATTATTGAACCTGAGGAGAGGGTCACGGGAACCCTGCTTTAAAGCTGGTTGGTCAGAAGTCCTGGTAACAGCCTGGTACTTAAGATTGGCATCTAAAATGAGGGTAGTCTTGTGGGAACCTTAATTTGTGGGATCTGATGTTAACTCCAGCTAGAGTGTCAGAACTGAGTGGAGTTGGAGGTCACCTAGCTGG